>NC_041383.1:805325317-805358307 GCF_002162155.2 Triticum dicoccoides
TCACCAACTGTGCCATCACCCCCCCCATCCAACTTCACCAGCTGTGCCTGCCAGCCCATCGCAAAGGCCGTCTTCACCAATTGCACTGTCAGCATCTGAGATTCATGTAGCTATGAAGAAAGTTGTGGTCCAGGAGCTTGGTATACGCGTGGCTGAAAAGGGAACCGGTGCCTTCGTCCCACTGTCCACTTTGCGGAAGGAGGCCCCACGCAGGTGAATTATTACTTTCCAATGTCCTTCTTATCAATTATGTGCCTGAAACAACATGGTAAATACATTCGTTTGTTTAAGGTAGTTTGGGTAATTTCATGCCGGTGATCAACTTGCTTATTTTTCATCTGCAGGGCCCCCGGCAAACAATCTGTTGCTGCTAAGGATTCAGGGATTGCACAAGTGAAAAGGTATTCAAATTGTTACTTTCGTTTATGTTCAGCAGTTATTTTGTTCTTGTTGTCTGATAACTCATGTTGATGAACATTGATAACTCAACTTTGCCCCCCTGGTAATTTAGAGTTACCAATCTTGATAGTTGTATGTGCTTGTAACATTTGGTTATTTTTTCATTCAGTGCACCTATGAAACAAGTTGCTGCTGCTAAGGGTTCTCCAAGTGAACCAGGAAAAAGGTGTTCACATACCTATCTAGTTTGCAGTTATTCAAAAATAATTGTTGGTTTTTTTGTTCATATGATTTGATAACTTTATATTTATAGTCCTTGATTACTTTGTAATTTTTTCCCTGGATGCTACTTATACCTGAAGTATGTGACATCCTTTTTTGATTGAAGCATGTGGTAACTCAGGTTTAACAACATGTGTAATCTCACTACTACCCTTGTGTATCAATTTTTTCAGTCGTTCAAAAGATAAAAGTGCAGTGAAAAAGGTGAAATTCGCCAAGACCAGATCCTCTCCACGACTAAGGGCAACATTGTCGTAGACAACGTCATCGGAGACAACAGAAGTTATCCATCTTGATGAATCTCCCACGGCGACATCTCCGTCTGAAAAAGCAGCAGCATCTAGCGAGGGTGCATCTGATGCTGTTGCGGCGACATCGGCTGGTGTTTCTGATGACGCTGTTTTTCAGCTAGCTGCAGCGGCAACTGTTACTGCTGCTGTTGAAGATATCGCCAGTGTGGCTGTAGCTATTGAATGCGAAAATGAAGTCGTCCCTAATATAGCGCATGATGGAAGTGAAGGTAGTTCTGTTCGCCATCACATTTGTTTTTTGTTTCTTGTGTTTTTATGATGTTTTTTGTTGACGATGTGTTTAATCTTTTTTCGCTGTAGCTGAGAAAGTTGTGGGAAATACCAGAGATAATATGCCTACTGATACGGCTACAGCTGGAGGTGAAAAGAATGATGCCGATAATCCTGTTGTCACAGGTTGGTAACTTAATTTTCTTATGTTGATAACTTGTCTGTCTAATACATGATAACTCAAGATATTGTTTCTGCCACTAACAAATACAATGTCATCTACATGTTTTCCTGATGCCTTTTTTCCTTATTGGTGTGTTACTTGTCATGTTTTGAAGCAGTAGCTCACCATGCATTGGAGTTGAGCACCACTGGAGATGGAAACTACGATGGTAATTTTACGCCACCCAGCTGCTCTCTTGGGCTGGATGACATCTTTGGTGCGAGTCCTCAAGTGCCACCATCTGCTGAAGCAACTGCAACGGCTCAAGCTGCACCAACGTTGGCTCAAGTACCACCTGTAGCACCAGAAGCACCTGCGGCGGCGCCATATGCTCAAGTACCACCTGCAGCACCAGAAGCACCTGTGGCGGCGCCATCTGCTCAAGTACCACCTGCAGAACCAGCTACTGGCCCTGACGCCGTTCTAGGGCTCGCAGCTCCTGTTGATGCCGACTCGAAGGGCAAGGCATTGATGAAAGTTACCAAGGCTCAACCGGTTGCTTGGGCTCCGCCACCCAACAACTCTAGTAAGTAAAGACCTTGTGTCTTTGCTTTTATGCCGCGAGAGTGATGGATTGAGATATGTCAGTGTTCATCGTATTGTTTTGTTCCTTGGTGTGCTCTTTTTATTTATGTGTTTGGAACTTTCTATCATTCCGTGTGTATGGATGAATGTAATACTACTTGTATGCTTTGTGTGATGTAAATGAACATATGTGCTTTCAGTACCCGTAATATATATTTCTGTTGTGTCGGGTACAATATTTTGTACGATGCTAGCATAGACGATAAGTCCATCCTCCTCCCCCCGGTAACTTTGTCAGTTTTGAAAGCCGATGTTATCTGTTACTGGCTTTTAGTAAGCGCGTGATACGTACATCTCCTATCATTGCCTATTTATTTTCCTTAATTCATTGTCATGCTTACAAAACAGTACTGTACTCGTAGTTATTCATCTGACCTTTTTCATTACTCCTTCAATTTTTTCCAATCACCCTGATAACTCCATATGACATATCTTGGTAACTCAAATGTTCAAATCCTGTCAATTTATGATCCATTGACACAATAACTCCAGCCATATGCATTCTTTGCCAATTTTCTGGGCTATACAATTCTTTCTGGTCTTCTTTTTAACATGTTATGATGATTAGTTTATATCACAGCTGTTGCTCGTTATGCACCAGTGTTATCTAATTTGTTCCTTAAAAGGCCCATCCATGTGTGCTGGTAATCCACATTCACATTGCCTGGTATATTTTATATTGTGTTCCTGATAACTTCTTGTATCTTGTCTCAATTTTTAATACCTGATTTTTTTGCAACAATTTATGTTGTTTATCACTACTGTTCATGTCCTCATCGCTGTTTTTTTTATTTAAGTAACACCGGAAGCTGGTCGTGTGCAAGTGTATGATGTTGAGATTGACGATGATGAGGTTCTCATGTGGTGGGAAGAATTTGAACATGGCAATCCAGCATTAAAAGGGAAATCTAATGTTCAAATAGGTGATTTTTTTTCTGCTCCATGAACATTGCGACCCTTGCACAAACCACTTTCTTTGTTTTTTCAATTATGGACCACCACTTGATAATCAAAACATGTGGCAGTTGATATGTTTTGACCCATCACTTGATAATTCTTTCTCCCATCTGATGATAATTCATGGTTTTCCCTTTTTTCTATTTCTACCAGACAACCCCCAAAGTCCAACATTTGTTACACCAGAGTTACCACCTCGCACAGAGCATTTAGTACGCAGTTCAACACCTAAATCCTTTATTCGGAAAGTTAAGGTCACCCACCCGTCCAAATACCTGCTCCCACCTTTTGCCTCCCTCACACCGAGCGAGGAGGCAGAGTACGTTTACAATGAAGTTATCAAGCATACTACTGATTCTAACTCTAAGATTAAAGAGTATGTTTCCATCCTTTTTCTCATCTTTCTTAACACAAATCATTATTTTGTACGCCTTTTTTTAAATGTATTTTTTAAATCTTTTTTTTGTTTTTTTGTTTTTTGTAGTCTTAGGGTCATCAACATTGATGGTAGGTGGGTTACCCTTGGTGAGCTTGCCAATTGTGTGAAGGGAATTGGGCAACTATCAACCAGCATTGCCGATCGAGTTACATGTTCGCGTTCTCCAGTATAAGGAAACGCCAAACAGGCTCATCTTTCCTTGGGTGCTCTCTGTGTATCTGTTGTTAGGAGACTTCAAATCCAAGTGTTTACTGAAGTATTTTCGACAGGACAAGTTTTACATTCTTAGTCACCAGGATCAGGTATGTTATGTTTGATGGATCTGGTAACTGTACAGTTAATGTCTTGGTAACTTCCTGATAATATCATGTAACTTCCTGTTATTTGCGGATATTGTTTGTTCTTCATGTCATGATAACCTGTTTCATGCACACTGGTAACTTTTGACCTTTCTGCCCTGATAACTTCCTTTTCTAGTTGCCTCCCGTTGTGAATTTCATCACCATTTGTTATCTTGGTAATTTTGTTTTTTTTCCAACTACTTTTATGCTTACTGCCTTTTAAATTTTTTCAGCTGCTATTCCCTGCTTTGCAAAAGTTGGCCCGCGGTCTAGATGACGGGCATTGGTATGTGTTGTCACTAAATCTTAGGGCGAAGCGGTTTGAAGTTCTAGATTCATTGCGTGACCAAGATAGTCTTTCTCTTCTCGAGCATGTGACAAGATACATGAACGCAATAAAGAAGGCCTGGTTGATAAATTACAAGGACTTGCATAAGCAGATTGAGGACTATGAACTTGTGTACATTGATGTGTTGAAACAGGAAAATGGGTTAGTTGTGGATTACTCACTCTCTTTTTAACATCGCAACTATATGTTTGTCATCCTTGTTTATTTTGACCCGGTCCGAAACTCCAATTAAACTGATTTTGTGTTGTTTTTTTCATCACAAATGTTTCAGCATTGATTGTGGATTTTTCGCCAGTGGCGCTATCATCTGTTTGGCAGCGGGTGATGAGGTGATATTTTTTTACTACATCGTGATAAGTTCTACCAAACTGTGATGACAACTTTTTTGTTTGAATCTGTCATGACAATGCCATGGAGCAAAGTGTTGACATGCTGTTTTACTATAGTATACACAGTCCAAAATCACTGGCTATATGATATAATTCACTACTGTGATTATAATTTGTTCATAAGCAATTTTTAGAAGTGCAAGGAGGACTAATTTTATGTCCATAAGTAATAAAATGCAGTGCTGGTAGCCTTCAAAAAATGTAGATATAAAAACATTGGCTTTTACAAATCCATGTCAATTCCATCATACATTGCTGGTAAATGGCATAATAATGTACTGATAGCTTGGTTAAGAAATAAAAATTTTGGATTTACAAATCCATGTCAATCCCATCAAACATTTGCTGGTAACTGGCATAACAGGGTACTGATAGCTTGCTTAAATTATAGAGATACACTTTGTTTTTGCATTACAAAGCCATGATAAAATCTATGATACAATGTTGATAACTGGAATGTTATGGGGCTCGTAGCTTGCACATTATGGTCCATGAAAAAAAATGCAGCCACCATCTTCCATTTTAATAGCACCTTCTTCATTTATCTTGCTAGGGGAGATTTGCATGTGCGTTTGTCATGTTCCAGACTCCTGCACACACCACATTTCCTTTTTGTCTTTGGTTTTGCAATCTCAAAACCTGATTGCTTTCTTTTTGACTTTGGCCGCCCTTTCGTTACAGTCTTGGGAGGGTCTAGTATCAACTTTGCGTTTGAGGATGGAGCTGCATCAGGATGTGGGGGTTGGATGAAAAAAGCGTGATTGTTTTTGCTAGCATGTATCATCACCCGCACACTTTCTTGTTGTGTGGCAGGGTTACCCTGTCGCTTCACATTAGTAGCACTTTCTTGTTGTGTGGCGGTGTTCTCCTGTTGATTCACATTAGTGGCACTTGTTTGCTGTGTGGCTGGGTTCTCCGGATGTCTTGCATCGGGGGCGTTTTGGTGATATGTGACAGGGTTGTCTTCATTCATCCGCCCCACATGTATCGAGCAGGGATCCGGCTGTCCTTGAAACGATCCTTTTGCTTCTTCCTTTTCCTTTCTTGCTTTTTTAAGTTGATTGTTCTTCAGGATTTCAAGCTCCTCCTTGAAATTATACAGGTGCTTTCTTGCCAATCTGGTCTCGTCATCTGTTAGGCAAGCATCTTTGGCCGATGCCTTAAATTCTTTAAGAATTGACGTGTATCGCATGACGCTTTTCCCCTCCTCTGGCATCGACTTCTTAACTGTTGGCTGTTCGAAATCAGGTTGAATAAGATCCTCCTCTGGATCCCAGGTCCACCTCTTTAGGATGTACTTTTCAGGTATCTCGTATACCCCAATTTGGTCCATAACTCGTAGTACGTGCGTGCACAGTAGCCCGTCACGATCAAACTTGCAGCAACTACACGAGTATGTCTCTTCAACCATGTTTGCTTGCACATGGTAGTCCCTGTCTTCATATTTCAGTATTATCCCGCGCACTGAGCTGACCTTGAAAGTACCATCATCCAATGTGTCGCATCTGTATGCTGATTTCACCTTCATCTCCACCCGGAACTTGCAAAACAAGTTATGTGTGTATAGCCCCCGCACCTGCATCTCCAGCGAGTTCATCGAGTACATTTCGGTTTCTTTGTACACTGTTTCCAACTGCTCTTTTGACACGCTAGCCATCACCTTATCCTGTATCGCAGTGTACTGTTGTGCGAATTCGACCAATGAGTTGTTTGGGTTGACATACTTCTTGAGCACAGTGTTAAATCCCTCGCTTCTTGCCGTGGTCTGCAAGAACGGGAAAAAGTCATGCATATAGTATACCGGGACCCAACACTTCCTGTTCTCCCACGGCCAATGGAAATGCTCGTTGTCAGTCTGGCCAAACGCTTCGATCATCACCCACCACTTGTGCTCAAACTCATCAACTGCATTCATAATATAAACATGGTAACATCAATTGTTGGAGGATGGTAACATCTGTTCAAACATAGCTGGTAACTAGGAACACCAATGCTGTTGATAATTATGTCACACACACATGGTTACTTTAGTTGAAGGATCATGGTAAGTACTTTGCAGACAGGATAAGATTTTCTTTTTCCAAAGCGAATACCACTCTGTGTGTGTAGTACAAGCAACATTTTTAACTAGCAACAAAAAGATACTCATATTAATCAGACTAGCTGATGATTGAAAAGTTTTGTTGTAACTAGTGGGATGAACAACTGAAATGTGTACATCAAACATGGACATTATAGGGGTAGTACAGGAAGCAACTAATGTAGGTAATTTTGTTATAATCCTCTGGTAACTTGTCACTTTGTTAGATGGTAACTGTTGTTATCATGCATCTAAACCCATTTTCTATGTGCCCATTTTTTATGTGTTTTAAGCTAGTGAGGGGTGGGAAGTAAAATACCAGTCAGGCTGTTGTCAACACAATCCTTGAATGCATTGTTTAGTGGGTCATTGTTAGCCATCAGCTTCCCAAGCTTCTCTTGTGCTTTTTTCATTATATGCCAACGGCAATTCCTGTGTACTATCCCGATGAAGACCTCATCAATAGCACTCCTCATTGCAAAATCTTGATCTGTTATTATGTTCTTTGGCGCAATTCCACCCATTGCATGCAAGAATGCATTAAACAGCCACACAAAGTTACCAGATAGTTCGTTTCGAACAAACCCACAACCAAATTCGATCGACTGCCCATGGTTATTAATGCCAATGAAGGGTGCACAGGGCATTTTGTACATGTTTGTCATGTATGTTGTGTCAAATGAGATGACATCATTGTATCTAGCATATGCCCTGCGCGACGCACCATCTATCCAGAATAAATTCTCCACTCTGTCCTCATCATCAAGATTTATTCTCCAATAGAAATCTGGATCTTGTGCCTTCATATCTTGGAAGTACGAGATTGTGCTCCCCACATCAGCATGGCGGTACTCCATCCGGAATTTAGCTTGCTGGTTTGCGATGTCCTTTGTTGTGTATGGTACATCTTTAGGATTTCCGTAGAACCATTCCATTAGTTGCATCTGTCTAGCTGTCTCTATGTTGCATCCGTGCAATATCTTCAAGAAGTCCTGCTCATCTTTTGGAATGTTCCTATGTGATGATAGGAACTTTGTCAAGGACGGGTTTCTTATTAGAGGGTGGTTGTGGTCGTCGTTGAAGCATTTGACTCTCCACCACGCATCCGTGTGGGTGATGTAAAGGTGGGCCGGACATCCCGACCTCACAACCTTCCCTCGTTCCGTCTTCTTCATGATGCCTTTTGGGTCATGCACATCCTCTATCTCTTCCTTGTTTGTTTTTGGCTTGCCGTATTTCCCACAAACCAGGAGGACTCTGCTTACAGTATTATCTTTGATTGTTTTTCTATTCCAGTCTCATTCCAAACCCATGTCTCTATGCATATTGCCTGTAGTGTTCATAAGCTTCCTCAAAAGTATCAAACTTCATCGTTTCATCAGGAGGTTTCGGTGTGGAGTATGCCTCAGTATTTTTGTCTCCCTGTTCAGCATTCTCTCCCCCTGTTTCTGGACTCGCTGGCTCACTGACTGAATGATCAAAGAAGCTTTCTCTCCCCCCTATGCTGCTAGTAGTCAGTTCTTTGCTTGTTTCTCGAACCATCGGGTTGCTTCTAGAAGTAGCACCTGTAATGTTTTTGAAAGTTGTTATTTTGTGTTATATTTTTCTGCATGCCAAAACTAGTGGTAACTTGTACTCCAGTTGCTTGGTAAAGTTTGCATGCCAAAACAGATGTTTTTTTCTGTGGCTGTAAAGTGAAAGCATGAAATTCCAATTGCAATACATATTGCATGATAATTCGTATGCAGCAAGTGAGGTAACTGTGCCTAAATTCATGGTAACCAGCGAAAGCATGTAATACCAAT
This sequence comes from Triticum dicoccoides, assembly GCF_002162155.2. Lineage (NCBI taxonomy): Eukaryota > Viridiplantae > Streptophyta > Magnoliopsida > Poales > Poaceae > Triticum > Triticum dicoccoides. Next base: position 805,333,688 of record NC_041383.1, read on the forward strand.
TTCAATACAAATTGGATGATAATTTGTATGCAGTAAGTGTGGTAATTGTACCTAAATTCATGGTAACCTGTGTGCATCAAGCTACGTCATTTGTCAACTGTTTCATGGTGAATGTGATAGTTGTAAATAACCTAAGGTGGTAGTTGCAATTCAAGTACGATGGTAACAAATTTGTGTACAAAATTGTGGTAGCATGGTAAATGTTTTACCTTCATCTGTTTTGGCAGAACCAAAGCTTGCCGTGTGTGCATATTCACACTGTTGGTTTGTCCCCACACCACTCATCTTGACATCCACATTACCCCCGTTGTCATGCGCCATTTTCTTGTGTCGTAGCACCTGCTAGTACATATGATTGCACCAATTAATTTTCCACAATTACTAGCAATCTTGATTATTTTTTCACAACAACTATATTTTTTCCTTTTAATGCCATGATAACTTCTGTTTTATAACAGGTATCGTTTTGGCAGTAACCAGCATATGTGAGTATGACAGCGACAGTTTCTATGAACCTCATTTCATGAACATCATTTTTATCAAAAAAGAATGGTGGCAACAATGTAAATCAACACATGGTATTCTTGTAGTGTTTTTAGCACCTTTGGTTCTGAGTTTTTCCTGGTAATTTGTAATGAATGGGATGGGTGTGTTCAATATATAAAGGATGGGTGTGTTCAATATATAAAGGAAGAAAGGGATCTTTTTTTATGTTGAATAAGTCTTACAGGATGCTGATTACTCAATGCACACACTCTGGTAATCTATTTTCAATCGAGATGGTATGTCAGTTTTAGTGAGAAAATTCATACATGTATTTTCTAACTTGACTGTAAAAGATGAAATTTAGTCAATCTTTTTGTTGGTAACCTGATTGAATTTGAGTGGTAACTCAATTTCAACATGGGAATTACACACATGTAGTAAAAATACTACCTTTTCTTGCATGCTTTAGTTCTTGTTGTTTTTCCCGATGTTTCCCCCCCTTGATTTTATTGGTATGAAATGCAAATGCAGCATGGGTATAGAGGTAGCATGGGTATAGAGGTTGAATCACTTACCTCCTTTCTTTTTTGACTGATTATGATGAAATATGGACGAATTGATGATAACCCCTGTGATGTTCTTGTGGTAAACCGGGGCCCTCCCTCAAATCCTTGTGTTTTGGTGTTGTTTTTTCATGGTTTCCCTTTTTTTTGGTGGATCTGATCCGGCGTCGATGTTGCCGGCGATGGTGGCGCGTCGGGGAGAGAGGAGAGAACTGACCGGGGCAGGTGGCTGTTTCTTGCGATGGAGGTAAGAAAGTAGGGTTTGGGTGGTAAGTCACGTGCAGGAGGGGGGAGGTGGGCCAAATTGGGCTTCGATCCGTTGCACGGGGAAGGACGCAGTAGGGGGGAGGTGGGCCTAGCGAGAGAAGTCTGGGTCATGGGTGGAGCTGCCGAATTGGATCACGCGCGGGAGGGACTCAGGTTCCCGATCGTGCGGATCTGTCGCTAAACCACCAGTAGGCTGGTGGTTAGTCGCGTCCTATACTATAATATATAAAATTAATTTAATAATAGGATGTGGATACGGCTCGGTCGATTAAGACTTAGAAAGAAGTCTCAGTCAGCTGGCATCATGACGGGATGCAGTAGTAGCCCCAGGTGAAACTTTCGGATGCAGGTCTAGTGGCATGCATGCAATTGTCTATCTTCCGACAAAAACACGAGGAGTTGCAGTCGTGGGCGACACCTGCAGTTGCATGCCAAGTGTCGGACATGCAACTTCCCCCTCCCAGACAAAATACCACAGAGATGCAGTCTGGTTTAAGACATGCAGTTACAGTCTGGGGCAACACTTGCAGTTGCATGCGTAGTGTCGGGCATGCAACTAGCCCCTCCTCTCCCCGTTGCTCTTCGACAAAAATACAAAGGACATTTGTAGTTGGGAGGGATGCGTGCAATTGCAGTCGAGGGCAGCACGTGGATTTGCAAGCCTAGTGTCGGCCACAGAACTGCCCCCCTCTCACGCTACCCACCGACCAAACAAAAGGTTGGGTGCGGTTGGGTGTGTTGACATGCAGTTGTAGTCGAAGGCGACACTTGAGTTACAAGCCTAGTGTTTGGCATGCAACTGCCCCTCTCTCCCCCGCCCTCAAACAAAAACACATGGCCAATTGCAATCAGGGCGGAGGCGTGCAACTGCATTCGAGGGTGGCACTTGTACTTGCAGCCATTTTGGGAGACATGAAGTTGAAGCCATGGTGACACTTGCAGTTGTATGCCTAGTGTTGGACATGCAATTTCCCACCTCTCTCGCCGCTTACTTGAAAAAAGGTCAGTTGCAGTCAAGTGTGTAGGCATGCAATTGCAGTCAAGGGCGACACTTGCAGTTGCAAGCCTAGTGTCAGATATCTAACTACCACCCCCTCTCTCATTGTCCACCATAAAAAAAGGTCTGTTGCAGTCGGATGTATGTACATGACGTTGCACTCGAGGGCGACACTTGCAGTTGCAAGCCTATTGTCAGACATGCAACTTCCCCCTTCTTCCACTGCCCTCCGACAAAAACATAAGGCTAGTTGCTGTCGAGAGGGAGACATTCAGTCGGGGGTGACACTTCTAGTTGTATTGCTAGTATTGGACATGCACCCCCCTCTCCAATAGCCCACTTACAAAACAAAGGTCAATTGCATTTGGGGTGTGTGGGCATGCAGTTTCAATCGAGGGCAACACTTGCAGCTGCATGCCTAGTGTTACCCCGCCTCTCCCCACCGCCCACTAACACTTGCAGTTGCAAGCCTAGTGTCGGAGCTGCAACTGCCCCCTTCTCCCGATAAAAAAAAGGAGGAAATATACGCAAAAGCCAGTCCTTCATCAATTGCATGAGGAGTAAGACGTGTGTAGTTATGCATGGATAAGCGAACTTGCTACATACACTCAATATTTCCTTTGAGGCTAAAAAGTAAAGAATAAATAACAACATAGTTACATGCCGATACGATGTGTGCGGTCACATGTGGATGGATGTACATGTAGCTGATAGTATGATTTGAGAAATGACAAAAACAAATGTGAACAATTAAGAATTAATAAAATATAAAATAAAAATGAAAAAGCACACAAACATACTTCAAAGAAAGAATTATGAGAGAAAAGAGAACAAGAAAAGAATGAGAAGAATGAAATAAGTAATAATTTCAAAAGAAGCAACAAAAAAAATTAGAAAGGAAAACTATCCTTGAAATCCAAAATGAATTGGCTCAAGCCATTTTGAAAAATATTATAAACAATGTTGCGATCGGAAAAAGGAAATGCAACACAAATTTGCACCAATCTTGGCGCATAAAGATTGAACGGTTTTTCGTATAACCAAATCGTATATGAGCAGACCTTGACATACAACATGGCGGAAAATAAAAAAACGTGGAGAAAAATTAAGAGTGTGCATTGATCATGACATGCTAAAAGATATAGGGGAAGACACTGAGCGTGGAGGACACACATGCTGGTCTAGTAGAGAAAATGAGTAAAAACAAGACAACACACAACACCGCTCCCGCATCCGTCCATGGACAGGGGGACCAGTCCACGGACACGAATGCGGGAGGCGGCCATCCAACACTGCCAGTATACATTTCAACAACTTTTTAAATCAGTCGAACGAAATTTTTGCAAACATGATGTATTTCATTCAAGTTCGGTTATAATTTACATGAAAAGATCAATATTTCAATTGTTTAACAAAAAAACTAGGAAAAAAACCTAAACCCTATACCGAACAACCACCATGTATGTGTGGCCGCCCTGCACTGCCGCACCGCCGTCGCTGTCCGTGCCACCGATGTCATTGTCGTTGTCGTCCCTCTAGCGGCAAAGCAGCGCAGGACGACCGTGACAGTCTTGTCCAACGGTTGCCTGCCGCTCGCGGAGGAGCCGCTCCGCCTCTTGTTGCGCGGTGCAGAGAGCCGCCGTGGACACTGTCTTGATCGGCGTTGGCAGAGTAGTGGCTAAGATACCACTCCTCACTGTCAAGGCGGCGGCGGCGCCTGGCGACCGTCTCTATGGTGGTGATGGAGCTGTCGAGCGTCCATGCGGCAGAAAGGTCAGGGTCATTGCCGGAACATTCCGGCGCCACGTCCGACTTGGCGAACGCGGAGCGGTGACCGACATTGCACAGGTCGTATCTCGCGCCCTGCCTCGCTGCGAGCTCCGCCTCGGAAATAGTTGGTTCGTCGGTCGTTTTGCCCCGTTTTACAAATTCACTAACTTTTTTTGATATTTTGTAAACAATTGTATTGAGCCAGCAAACATCTTTCGAAATTTGGGAACAATATTTGAAATTTAGGTACATTTTTTTGTTTCTGACGAATATTTTTTTGAGTTCATGAATACTTTTTAAATCAGCAAACATTTCTAAATCTTTTGCACATTATTTGAAACTCGGGAATAATTATCAAAATTGCTTCATTTTTTTAATATTGTGATATTTTTCTGAATTTCTAAAAAACTCAAAGATTCATGAACAGTTTATGAAATCATGAATTTTTTTTGAAATATTAAAAATTTAATCAATTCACAACCATTTTTTACCAATTCGTGAACATTTATTTCAAATGCGTTATTTTTTTTTGAAAATTTGAACACTTCCAAAAAATCCTCAACTTTTTAAGAAAATTCATGAACATTTTTTTAATACACGAACATGTTTTGGAAATCACAAACCTTTTCTGAATCTGTGAGCATCTCTCATTTCCTGAACATTTTTTTAATCATGAATTTCTTTGAATTTACAAACAATTTTTACAGTATGTAACTTTTTGGAAATCGGGAATTAGTTTTTGAATGGAAAATACTGATAACAGAAAAAAGAACAAACAAAGGGACAACCCACCGCCACATGGGTCGGCGATGAGGGTTTGTTGTGGAGACGGGTGGGGTATAAGCGCGGGCGCGGGGAACTCCAATTGCATGCATCAAAAAAAAGGAAAAGAAAGGTAAAAGAAAGAAAAAGTGGAAAGTTACCAGATCATGCTGGTGGCGGGTTGGTTACGCTACGGTACATGATTAAGGTGGTTGCTCAACATGGCAATGAGTACCCGCGAACCCGACGGGTAAAAACTCTATTGGGTAAGGGTTTGAGAAAGTTAAATACCCATGGGTTTTTAAATGTGATAAAAATTTAACCTTCGGGTAAGCCGGGTATGGGTACGGGGAGGCAATACCCATACCCGTGTACCCGCCTACCCATCGCATATTAGTACATCTTATAGGTAGGTCCCCTATGTCATTCACTAAGAAAAGGAAAACCCTAGCCTAACCCAGCCGCAGCCTGCACACAAAATGCCCTCCCCTCACCCACCCATCGCTTCCTCACACTCATAGAACGCAAACACCGTATCTCCATCTCACCTCGGCTGAAATGCTAAATAAACATGCTGAAATGTTGTGTTTCATCTACTGAAATGCTGAAATTATACATTGTACAATTTGAATTGAAAGGTGACCGAGATGGGTATTACCCGCACCCGGTCGAGATTGGCAATTTGAATTGAAAGGTGACCTAGATGGTTGTGAAAAAAGTTGATCATGTATTTAAAATATGTTAAAGAACTATTTGAAAAATGTTAATCAAGCTTTAGAAAAATGTTGAATGTGTATAGGGATAATGTTGACCATGTATTAAACAAATGAAAAAATATTTTAATCATGTGTATGAAAATATGAATCAAGCATTTAAAAAAATGTTGAACAAGTATTTCAAAAATGTTAATCAAGCCTTCGGAAAATGTTAAATGTGTAGAAAAAATGTTTACCATGCATTCAAATAAATGCTAATCTTGCATTTGGAAAATGTTGGTAAAGCATTTGAAAAATGTTAATTATTCATTCAAAAATATTTGACCATGTATAAGAAAAATGTTGACCATGTATTTGAAAAAAATGTTAATCAATCATTTGAAAAAAATTAAAGTGTGTATAGGAAGAAATGTTGATCATGGACACCAAAAATGTTAATCTTATATTTAACATATGTTAACCAAGCGTGGTGGTGATGGTGGTGCTGGAGTCGGAATACCGGCAGGGCTGCGCTAAGCGAAAAAACCATGGACGAGAACTATGCCGGGAGGGAGAGACGGGGCAGCAGCTAAGGCCAATGTATTGGGTACCTTTGCTGCGCCCCCTCCCCCATATTTATATGCATGTGGGGGGAGGCTTGGAGTCCAGCCCTACTCCTAATAGGAGTTGGGGCCAAAGGGGTAGAGGACTTGGACTCCAAGTCCAATTCTATTCCTACTAGTAGTCCCCCTTTTCCCTTCCCTAGCCATATGGGCTTTTGAGAACTTGGTGCGCCTAGCCCAATAAAGCCAGGGCTCCTCCCCTTAGCCCATGCCAGCCCTTGGGACTTGGTGAACCCACTTGTGGACTTCCGGACCCCTCCGGAACCTTCTGCAAGCTTCCCGATACAATACCGAAAAAACTGCATCATTTTTCTAGAACCCAAAAATATGACTTCTCATATATAAATCTTTACCCCTCGACCATTTCTGGGACTCCTCGTGACGTCTGAGATCTCATCCGGGACTCTGAACAACATTTGGTTACCAACATACATATCCCAATATTACTCTAGCGTCACTAAACGTTAAGCGTGCGGACCCTACGGGTTCGAGAATGATGTAGACATAACCGAGACACTTCTCCAGTCAATAACTAATAGCGGAACCTGGATGCCCATATTGGTTCCTACATATTCTATGATGATCTATATCGGTCGAACCTTTATGACAATGATACGTCTCCAACGTATCTATACTTTTTATTGTTCCATGCTATTATATTATTTGTTTTGCATGTTTTATATGCATTAATATGCTATTTTCTATTATGCTGTTTTCCTTGTTTTTGAGCCTCGAAGAAAAGGAATACCAAACTGAGTCCAAACGAAATAAAACCTTCTCAATGATATTTCTTGGACCAGAAGACACCTGTTGGATCTGGACTCCTAGTCAGAAGACCTTGGCGTAGACCACAAGCCATTGGGGCGCGCCCTACGGCGGTGGGCGCGCCCCTACCTTATGGCCTACTCCAACACCCCTGACCTAATTCTTCGTCCTATATATTCACAAATATTCCCAAGCCACTAGAGACATCAACAAAACACATTTCCACTGCCGCAACCTTCTGTTCCCATGAGATCTCATCTAGGGGCCTTTTCCGGCATCCTGCCGGAGGGGGATTGGATCACGCAGGGCTTCTACATCAACTCTATTGCCCTTCCGATGAAGCGTGGGTAGTTTACCACAGACCTATGGGTCCATCGCTAGTAGCTAGATGGCTTCTTCTCACTCTCTTTGATTCTCAATACCATGTTCTCCTTGATGTTCTTGGAGATCTATACGATGTAATCTTGTTTTGCGGTATGTTTGTCGAGATCCGATGAATTGTGGATTTATGATCAGCTTATCTACAAATATTATTTGAATCTTCTTTGAATTCTTATATGCATGATTTGATATCTTTATAATTTTCTTCAAACTATTGGTTTAGTTTTGCCAACTAGATTGGTTTTCTTGCAATGGGAGAAGTGCTTAGCTTTGGGTTCAATCTTGAGGTGTCCTTTCCCAGTGACAGTAGGGGCATCAAGGCACATATTGTATTGTTGCCATCGAGGATAAAAATATGGGGTTTACATCATATTGCTTGAGTTTATTCCTCTACACCATTTCATCTTACTTAATGTGTTACTTTGTTCTTTATGAACTTAATACTCTAGATGCAGGCAGGAGTCAGTCGATGTGTGGGGTAATATGTAGTAGATGCAGGCAGGAGTCGGTCTACTTGGCACGGACATGATGCCTATATTTCACAATCATTGCCCTGGATATCGTCATAACTTTGTGCTTTTCTATCAATTGCTCGACAGTAATTTGTTCACCCACCGTATTATTTGCCTTCATGAGAGAAGCCTATAGTGAAACATATGGCCCCTGGGTCTAATTTCCATCATATTAGTTTCTGATCTACTATTTTGCAATCTTTTACTTTTGCAACCAAAAAACCCAAAAATATTTTATCTTTTGTTTATCTATCTCTATCAGATATCACTTTTGCAAGTGACCGTGAAGGGATTGACAACCCCTTTATCGTGTTGGGTGCAAGTTGTTTGATTGTTTGTGCATGTATTGGTGGCTTGTGCGTTGTCTCCTACTAGATTGATACATTGGTTCTATAATTGAGGGAAATACTTATCTCTACATCGCTGCATCACCCTTTCCTCTTAAGGGGAAAAACCAATGCAAGCTCAAGAAGTAGCAGGAAGAATTTCTGGCGCCGTTGCCGGGGAGATCTATGCCAAGTCAAGACATACCAAGTACCCATCATAAAACTCTCATCTCTTGCATTACATTATTCGCCATTTGCCTCTCGTTTTCCTCTCCCCCACTTCTAAAACAATTTTCGAAAAGATTTGCCTTTTTATTCGCCTTCTTTCCGTATGACTTTTTGCTCGTTTGCTATCTTTGCTTGTGTTCCCGTGTGCCTTCTATTTGATTGAATCTTTGCTTGCTAAAAATCTTTCGATATGGAACAACTTAAAGTTTTCTACTTGGATCATCTTCGATCCATATGTGCTCGTGCTCAAACCCCAACTAGTTTAGTTGAGGGAAAATCTTTAGATGAGCATGCTCATTTTGTGCATCAGCGTATGTCAGAAAAGGGAGACTCTTATGGAATCAAATAAATTATTTGCTATGTTATGCTTCGAATCTTTGTGAACTTTGTGATTTTACTTGTTGCTCTAAGAACCCTAAAAACACCTTCTGTACCTATCTGAGTTTAATGATAATGAAATCTTATCTTCTTATGAAAAGGGTGTTTACAGTTATTATGATATCGAACAAATTGAAGAATTTGTTGCTTTTAAGGGTGCTTATGAAGTTGCTTCTTTCTTTGAAAAGTATGATATTACTCTCTACAAATCTGAAAATTTTGACATACTTTAATATTGCTATCAGTACTATGCTCATAATGTCTATGTTAAGGAATTTACTGAGAGAATGACTGTTTCTTTCGAAGAAAATAATGATATGCATGAATCTATTGATCATTATAATTCCGATGATTTGATTGAAATATCCTTTGATAAACATGATGCTTGCTATTCTTATGGACAAGATGAAAATATTAATTATTCTTATGGACATGAACTTGTTGTAGTTCCTTATGTTAAACATGAAATTAGTTTTATTGCAACCACACTTGATAGTTCCTTCGATGAGAAGCATGATTGTAATGATGTTATTTCAAATTCTATTAAGGTCAATTGTGTTAATGATATGCAAAACCCCAAGCTTGGAGATGCTAGTTTTGTTATGTCCACTACATGTTGCAATGATCATGATTGGGGTGATTCTTCTTATGATCTTGAAAATTTATTTAAACCTCATGATGAATATGTTTGCTATACTATTGAAAGTGGGTTTGGAAGAGTGTCAACTTTAGATCCCACATATTTTGGTAATTTTCAATCTTATGAAGTTTTTGATAAAAGTGGGTTCGGAGAGGTCATGACTTTAGTTAATGTTAATCCCACAATTTTGGAAAAGTGTCAACTTCACATGCATGCGGATCTTGTTGAGAATATGTTATATGATAGCTATATTGTTGAATTTGAATATGATCCCACATGCAATTATTATGAAAGAGGACAATATGGTTGTAGAAATTTTCATGTTACTAAATCACCTCTCTTCATGTTGAGATTGTCTATGTTTTATTTTTCTTCCTTGCATATGCTAGTTTTTGCTTTCCTTGATAATTTGTTTGCTTATAAAATGCCTATGCATAGGAAATATATTAGACTTAGATGTGTTTGGCACGTGTTCTATGATGCTCTCTTTGCGCATCAATTCTTCTCTTTTATGTGAGCATCATTGAAATTATCAATGCGTAGCTAAAGGCTTTGAAAAGCGCTTGTTGGGAGACAACCCAATATTTTTCCTTCCTGTTTTTCAATAAATAATTCATCTAGCCTCTGGTTAGATGTGTTTTTGTGTTTTAGTTAGTGTTTGTGCCAAGTAAGACCTTTGGGATGGCTTACGGTGATAATTGAATTGATCTTGCTAAAACCAAGAAACTTTTGTGCCCAGGAAAATAATTTTCATTTTTACCGAAGAGTGCTTTTGATCTCATTCTTTTTGCACAAGATTGGTACACAAATTTCCCAGTGTGTCCTAATATTTCAGAATTTTTGGAGTTACAGAAGTATTCGAAGTTTCCAGATTGCCACAGATTGTTCTGTTTTTGACAGATTCTGTTTTCTATGTGTTGTTTGCTTATTTTCATGAATCTATGGGTTGTATCGGGGGGTATGAACCATGGAAAAGTTGGAATACAGTAGATATTACACAAATATAAATAAAGAATGAGTTCACAACAGTACCAAAAGTGGTGATTTATTTTCTTATACTAACGGATCTTATATGATTTTTTGTTGAGTTTTGTGTTGTGAAGTCTTCAAGTTTTGGGTAAGGATTTGATGGACTATGGAATAAGGAGTGGCAAGAGCCTAAGCTTGGGGATTCCCAAGACACCCCAAGGTAATATTCAAGGAAAACCAAGAGCCTAAGCTTCTGGATGCCCCCGAAGGCATCCCCTCTTTCGTCTTCATCTATCGGTAACTTTACTTGAAGCTATATTTTTATTCACCACATGATATGTGTTTTGCTTGGAGCGTCTTGTATAATATGAGTCTTTACTTTTTAGTTTTCCATAATCATCCTTTCTGTACACACCTTTTGAGAGGGACTCGCATGAATCATAATTTATTAGAATACTCTATGTGGTTCACTTATATCTTTTGAGCTAGGAAATTTTGCTCTAGTTCTTCACTTATATCTTTTTAGAGCACGGCGGTGGCCTTATTTTGTAGAAATTGTTGAACTCTCATGCTTCACTTATACTATTTTGAGAGTTTCTCTAAGCAGCATGGTAATTTGATTTGGTTATACATTTAGTCCTGCTAGTGGAGTATTATGAGAAGTTTGATACTATGAGAAGTTTGATTCCTTATGATTGTTTATGATTGTTTTGAGATATGAGGATGATGATAAAGTGCATTGAATACTATGAGAAGTTTGATTCCTTATGATTGTTTTGAGATATGAGGATGATGATATTAGAGTCATGCTAGTGGAGTAATTGTGTGTTGTAGAAATACTTGTGTTGAGGTTTGTGATTCCTGTAGCATGCACGTATGGTGAACCCTTATGTAACGAAGTTGGAGCATGATTTATTTATTTATTGTCTTCCTTATGCGTGGTGGTCGAGGACAAGCGATGGTATTTTCCTACCAATCTATCCCGCTAGGAGCATGTGCTTAGTACTTTTTTCGATGACTAATAGATTTTTGCAATAAGTATGTGAGTTCTTTATGACTTGTGACACCCATGATTCAATCGTAGACTAATCATACACGCAAATGTGTACGATGAACATCAGGGACTCACGGGAAGATATCACAACACAACTCTAGGCACAAATAAAAATTAATACAAGCTTCATATTACAAGCCAGGGGCCTCGAGGGCTCGAATACAAGCTCGATACACAAGAGTCAACGGAAGCAACAATATCTGAGTACAGACATAAGTTAAACAAGGATGCCTTAAGAAGGATAGCACAAAAGAAATATGATCGAAGAGGCAAGGCCTCCTGCCTGGGACCTCCTAACTACTCCTAGTCGTCGTCGGTCTCAACGTAGTAGTATCCGTCGACGGTGGCATCTGGCTCCCATGATCCACTATCTGGTTGCAACAACCGGAAAGGAGAAATAAGGTGGGAAAGGGGTAGCAAAGCAATTGTGAGTACTCATCCAAAGTACTCGCAAGCATCAGATCTATACTAAGTATGCATTGGTATCAAATGGAAGGTTGTATATGTCGACTGGACTACAACATGCCAGAATAGAGGGGGAAGGCCTAGCCTATCAAAGACTAGCATCTTCAAGCAGCTCCAAGCAACTTGCAGCATGTAGAAGAGTAAAGAATAGCATTTTAATATTAAACAAACATGTTGTAGAACCAACACCCAGATATCCTTCCTCGACTCCATGCGAGGAAGCAATGCCGGAGCCACATATCCATCACATATCTCAAGTGTCCATATCTAGTTATATAAGATCAGGATACAAGTTTGAACGTCCATTACCACGGACACGGTATTCGAATATATATCTTCCCTGCAGGGGTGCACCACCTTACCCAACACGCTGGATAACTCTGGCCGGACACACTTTACTGGTTTAATGCCCGGCCTCGGAAGATCAACACGTCGCAGCCCTACCTAGGCTTAGCAGAGAGGTCCCCGTCGGTCTACATCCTAAGCACTCCGGGGTCTTGGGCCCATCGCCTGCAGCACTCTGGGTCGTTTTGTGCAGGCTGGATACCAGCACCGCCTCGGATGGCCAACATGATTCGACCATGCCACAATGCTGAACTGGACGTCTAACAAAGCTTCGGCTGGTACTGTGACGTCGTGGCCCATAACTATACTCGCATGGTGGTTAGTGCGTAAATGCCAGAGGCCAACACAAAACAAATCCCCGAACCTGTTAGTGTATTGGGGGCTCGCGAGGACGAGCACAGACTTACAGTAAGGTGACCCCGTCGCCCCGTCTCGTGGACTTACGGCAAGGGCCCAGACTGCCTGGTTGTGCCACGTGGAAAACTCGCGGGTGTGCTCTCTGGGCCCACCCGACATTCACATCAACTCGCGGGTACCCCTTAGGGCCGACCCGACTTCAACAAAGGTCTCAAGTATAGTCAAGGTAACTGTGTGTCCATAACATCAAGGAGGAAAACCCGAGGAATCACCCCCCGTGGATTCCACTCGATGTAACCATCAAGGTGAACGTAAGAGGAAACACCCTCGAGGTTCACACTTGAGGGTTGCTCGACGGAGTATTATCGGGAGTGGTCAAGCACTACAAGAAATATGTCAACTTGTGACCACCACTATTGGTCACTGAAAGGTCATGGTTTGTCATTTGCGACCTTTTTGTGACCAAAAATAGAAGGTCAAAAGTTGGCGGTCGTAAACTAACTATAGCGACCTTTCTTCTGGAATGGTCGAAGACGTTTATGACCAAAATATGTCCACTGTGGCGTTTTGGTCACTAGCAACCTCCCCAGGCCACTTAGGCATCCAGCGTGGCAAGCTGATCTGGCACAAGATTCAGCCCGGTCCAATTCGGTTTTCTACATGGGCCTAGCCCAACAATTCGGCCTTTCTATATTTTTTTCCTGTGCTTTTATTAGCTACATGGGCCTGGCCCAAGAATTTAGCCTTTTTATTTTCTAGGCCATGGCCTTTTTTATTTTATTTTTTTCCAAAATATGAGCCCACTAGTGAGGTGGGACCCAGTTGTCAGGTTCTAACAAGTGGGTCCCAGTTGTCGCTGTTATATTCTTCAAATCTCAATTTTCCAGTAAATAAATAACAATATTTAAATCCGAACAGAGAGAAAACAAAATGCTTCAAACAGAGCACGACTAATCAGGAAAAATATGGTACACATCACGAATACAATCAGAAAGAGCCAAACTTGGCACATTATTACAATCAAACTTGTTCATCCTGGTAACACAGCAAGGATGGTTCATCCTAGTAACACATTGTTACAGCAAAATATGGTTCACATCAAGTTTACAATAAACAAAAATGTTCACAACAGGTAACACAAGTATCACAGTATAACTTGCTCCAATGCTTCTCCCAACTTGTTCATCCTGGACCTCACAACAAAACATGAATGAAGGCCAGCATCTGCAAGTTATCAAGAAAAATGGTTAGAACAAGCAAAATGCGACATTTTTACTATTTAAGCATAGAAGAACAGGGTCAACAACATTTCGATCTTTGAAAATGAACCAAGATTTCAATCTTTGAACAGCAAAAAATTGATATAGTAGATCATCTGCGGTTCAAAACAACCCCTAAGAAGAGACATGTTGACACATTCATTTGGCAACATCTGTAGAAATTGAACCTCGTAAACATGCAATGTGGAATTTGTATCTCAAAGAAGTATACATACTTATCAGATTTTGATGACATTAACATGCAGTACAAGCAAAGATGGCATGATTGAACCTTGCATCGTAAGAACTTGCAAGTAAATAAGAACAACAATGCGAAGAAGATAAAACATGCACATTTCAGCCTGCAATTGTGAAAAGGTCGAATGGATCCAAATTAACATACAATTCAGAAAACAATCAATCTATCTATTATATACTTAAAACGATAGAAAAGTAACGGTGGAGATTAAGCAGTCTAAAGTTACGGTATTTGAACGGCTGGGATTAAAAGTTCCAAAAGTTTTTTATAGGTAAAAGTTCTAAAAGTTACTTAGAACATTATCCTGTACAATTCTTAGAATCCGACACGTAACTGTCACAAAAAAACAGAAGACCGTGTACTTTAATTAGGTGAAAAAATAACATGTACGTACGTCCTATCAACAGCCAATCGAAATAAGTAAAAAAAACCCTGCAAATATCAACATGTGTCGTTAACACGTACTACTACAAGTTGAGTCCAACACGGATAAGTAAGGATTAGATCACATAAAGCCAAGTCCAACACGGACCAAATAGGAACCAGATCACGTACGTGTTAAAAAGAAACATGCATGTGGTGACCGCACCAATTAGATAAGAGTTGGATTAGCATTGGATGCAACGACCTCAGGATGATGTCATCGGGTAAATAACATGTACTGCTAATTTGCTTCTATTCCGATTCACGTGGCCGGACGTCTGATGGTGGTTGTACATTGAGATTAATTCACTTCGGCACAAATAACTTAATTATTAGCAAATTTACGTAAAAGTATTTAAATAAAGTTTTAGATAAATTAATACAGGTATACTTCACAACGAACACTGACAATAATTAGTAAATATATTTATTTTTCGTAGTACATGAAACTCAGTGTAAAATTATGTGAAATAAAAAATTAGAAAGTTGAATTGATTGGAAGAAAAAATAATTTTGCATTAATAATAGTAAAGTAAAAAAAGGTTTCATAGGAATAAAATTCCACAAATAGCTTAATTTATAACAATGTTTTAAATCAAATAAAGAGTTAATATTGCACGTTATCATGTTTTAGATTATATATTATCACATAAAAAACTAATAGTTTATTAAAACAAGACACAAAAATCCATCATGTTAATTCATATACGCTTAAAAATACATGTTCTGTTGATCCATATAACAAAGACTGAGATTAAAAGATTTGAAGACTTTAATACAAGTCCTGTTAGAGATTTAAAAAAAACTACATACCGATGTATATAGACATATTTTAGAATATAGATTCATTCGTTTTGCTCCATATGTTGTCCATTATTGGAATCTCTAAAAAGACTAATAATTAGGAACAGAGTGAGTACAATGATATTGAAGTGTATACACATGTTTCATTGGAAACGTACAACACATGTATACATTTTTTTTTCTAAACACAGTAGCATACACAGGTTTATTGGAACGGATTTGCTAATAGAAAAGTAAAAACCATTATGCTACTCGGAAGGGAGATACCATGTCTACGTATGTGGATTGAAATTGGTGTCCGGCAATAATTTAGAACTAATACATCGTCCAGAAAAAGAATTACAACTAATACGGTCACAGACAAGAATTACAGCTAACTAATATAGTTGCATGAACCTACCAAGAAGTATATGCATGCTCAACTTGACATGACCTTAACTGATTCAAATAATATTTTTTAACATTGTAACATTACGCAACAAAAACAAACGTCTCATAGTCGCTAGAGATAATTTGGAAAGAAAATATTGGAAACTGACATTAGCGTGTAAAAGAAGGGCAAATTAAAAAAACACTAATACATCAAGACGTCCAAACAACGCTATGGAATCACATGAAGCGATGTGGGGTGGAAATCACGTTGCGTAAACCTCCGGGCAAGGGAAATTTCACGGAATACAATACAATTCCAAAAAAACAGACAAGGAAACGAACACACATGATGAAGACATGGAGTGATTTGGGGCCGAAATCATGTCGCGCAAATGTGGTGCCAAGGGAATGTTGAATACAATTTCGGAAAAGATACAAAGGAATCAGGACATCGACACACATAAAAATGGACAAGGACAAAAATATTCACTTTCTACATTACGGATTTGTAACATGTACATTAACCAAGTACCAGGAAGCAATGCAATTTTGTAGTAAGCATCGGGAAATAATGTTATGGCAACAATGAATAGTGTTATGCATGCAAAAGACCTACAACCGTGGACACATTTTTAAGTCGATGCGAAATAACCTGAGTGCGACAAGGATTAGCTATAGAGAGACCGAGTGAGTAAGTGAGAGGTGATGTTTTACGTATATTCATATTAATGGAAACCGGTATCTATATTCACTACTAGAAAAAGGGTCAAATGTGAGACACATTAGTCCCGGTTTGTAATAGAACCGACACTAATGTGTCCATTAGTGCCGGTTCCAACGGCTAGGTGGGAGGAGCTCTTTAGTACCGGTTCGTGGCGAACCTTTAGCACCGGTTCGTGCCACGAACCGGTACTAAAGAAAGTGGTGGCAGGATGTTGTCAGAGTGGGGCCCTTCCAGCACCTTTAGTACCGGTTCGTGGTACGAACCGGTACTAAGGTCGTCCTATATAAACCCTTCGTCCACCCGCACTCTGTTCTTCCCCCTTTCCCCTCTCCCTCTCCTCTGTTCTTCCCTTCTTCCTCTCGAGTTCATCACAAAATTTGCCCCAAATTTGTCAAGATTTGCAGGCCCTCATCCATTCAAATGATCACCAAGGTTAGCAACTTTGTCCTTTCATCTCTCATTGCTAGATTAGCTCTTGCATTGGTTTATATAGTGATTAATTGTGGGTTTTAGTAATTTGGGAGGAATTATATGTGGTAGTATTTGATTTATATGCAATTTGAGGTCAAAATAACACTTAGGTTGCATATGTAGGTGTGGTTTACTTAGTGCCTTCTAAATCTCCGTCGTAACCACCGTCGATCGCCCGCACCATCCCGTCGCCGGCACCACCTTGTGGTGAGCCTCTTGTTCATGAAATTTTATATAAAAAATTGATGTTTGTGTGATTTGGATATATAGTTACTCGTATAATAATTATCTTACCCGTACGTTGTTTGTTATACATACTGCCATGGTTTTGATATCCGTCCCTGTTGGCCCTCGTCCTTGTTATGATTCGGATGTGGTATATTCTCTTTTAAAACTATTTGTTGCATTTCGTGTTTATGACAAATTATGCCCATCAAGTTGACATAGATATTTTTATCTAGGAGGTATGTGAACCGGAAATTCCAACCGACCCTATTGTCGAGAGGTTAAATTTAGTTGAAAGAGAAAATGAGTACTTGAAAGAAAAATTTAAAAGAATTGAGGGGGAGAAGATGGAATTGGAGTTGCATGTTGCCGATGTCGTCGATGATCACAAGACCAAGATGGAGAAAATGCTCTTGAAGATTAGAAAGATTAGAAAATATGCCATCGATAGTGAGGCTTGGTATCATTATGCTGTTGGATCAATTGTTACCTTAGTTGCGATCTTGATCGCATTTCTTGTTGCATTTAAATGCTTTACCTAGAGAGTTATTTGTTTGTTGCATTTAAGTGTTGTATGAACTTGTATTAATTTGGTCTATTCGGTGTTGTGTAATGAAGATGAGCCGGCAATGGATGTACGATGACCGATGCTCTCCCCAGTTCGTTGAGGGCGTGCATACTTTTCTGCTTGCGGCTGAGGCAAACAAGCGGGCGGATGGTTTTATGCCTTGTCCATGTGCTGGCTGTAAGAATGGTCGCAATTACTCTACGTCAAGAACCATTCACGTCCACCTGTTTGAGTCCGGTTTCATGCCCCACTATAATGTTTGGACCAAGCACGGAGAAAGAGGGTTTATGATGGAAGACAATGAAGAAGAAGAGGACGACAACAGCTATCCTGGCCATGGGTTCCCTGAATACGATGATACAACAATTGGGGAAGAAGCTGAGCCGGTAATGCGGAAAGAAGCTGAGCCGGCAATGCGGGAAGAAGCTGAAGAAGAGGCATCAGATGAGCCCGTTGATGATCTAGGTCGGGCCATTGCCGATGCAAAGAGAAGTTGCGCAAGTGATTTGGAGAAGAAGAAGTTGCAGCACATGTTAGAGGATCACAAAAAATTGTTGTACCCGAATTGCGTAGGTGACAAGAAAAAGCTGGGCACCACACTGGAATTACTGCAATGGAAGGCAGAGAATGGTGTATCTGACAAGGGATTTGGAAAGTTGCTGGTAATGATAAAGGATATGCTTCCAAAGGACAACAAATTGCTCGAGAGTACGTATGAAGCAAAGAAGGCTGTCTGCCCTCTAGGGTTAGAGGTGCAGAAGATACATGCATGTCCTAATGATTGCATCCTCTACCACGGTGAGTACGAGGATTTCAACGCTTGCCCGGTATGTGGTGCATTGCGCTATAAGATCAGCCGCGATGAGCATGGTGATGTCGAGGGCGAGCGCCCCAGGAAGAAGATTCCTGCCAAGGTGATGTGGTATTCTCCTATAATACCACGGTTGAAATGTTTGTTCCAAAACAAAGAGCATGCCAACGCGATGCGATGGCACTGAGAAGACCGTAAGAAAGACGGAAAGTTGAGAGTACCCGCTGACGGGTCGCAGTGGAGAAAAATCGAAAGAAAGTACGAGAAGGAGTTTGCAGATGACGCAAGGAGCGTATGGTTTAGTCTAAGCGCAGATGGCATTAATCCTTTTGGGGAGCAGAGCAGCAACCATAGCACCTGGCCTGTGACTCTATATTTGTATAACCTTCCTCCTTGGTTGTGCATGAAGCGGAAGTTCATTATGATGCTAGTGCTCATCCAAGGCCCTAAGCAACCCGGCAACGACATTGATGTGTACCTAAGGCCATTAGTTGAAGAACTCTTACAACTGTGAAATGAAACAGGTGTACGTGCGTGGGATGAGCACATGGGGGAAGAATTTGACCTAAAGGCGTTGTTGTTCATGACCATCAATGATTGGCCTGCTCTCAGTAAACTTTCAGGACAGACAAACAAGGGATACCGCGGATGCACGCACTGTTTGGATGATACCGACAGTATATATTTGAATAGTTGTAAGAAGAATGTGTACCTGGGACATCGTCGATTTCTTCCGAGCAGGCATCCCGTAAGAAAGAAAGGCAAGCATTTCAAAGGTAAGGCGGATCACTGGACGAAGCCTCACCACCATACTGGTGCTGATGTACATGATATGGTCAAGGATTTGAAGGTGATATTTGGAAAGGGTCCTGGCGGACAACCTGTTCCGAAGGACGCTGACGGACGCGCACCCATGTGGAAGAAGAAATCTATATTTTGGGACCTGCCATATTGGAAAGACCTAGAGGTCCGCTCCGCAATCGACATGATGCACGTGACGAAGAATCTTTGCGTGACCCTGCTTGGCTTCTTGGGCGTGTATGGGAAGACAAAAGATACACCTGAGGCACGGGAGGACCAGCAACGTATGCACGGAGAAGACGACATACATCAGGGTCATGCAAGCTATGCTCTTACCAAAGAAGAGAAGGAAATCTTCTTTGAATGCCTGCTCAGTATTAAGGTACCATCTGGCTTCTCGTCGAATATAAAAGGAATAATAAACATGGCAGAGAAAAAGTTCCGGAACCTAAAGTCTCATGACTGCCACGTGATTATGACGCAACTGCTTCCGGTTGCATTGAGGGGGCTTCTACCGGAAAACGTTCGATTAGCCATTGTGAAGCTATGTGCATTTCTCAATGCAATCTCTCAGAAGGTAATCGATCCAGAAATCATACCAAGGTTACAGAATGATATGGTGCAATGTCTTGTCAGTTTCGAGTTGGTGTTCCCACCATCCTTCTTCAACATCATGACGCACGTCCTAGTTCACCTATGCGAACAGATTAACGTTTTGGGTCCTGTATTTCTACACAATATGTTCCCCTTTGAGAGGTTCATGGGAGTCTTAAAGAAATATGTTCATAACCATGCTAGGCCAGAAGGAAGCTTCTCCAAGGGCCATCAAAATGAGGAGGTCATTGAGTTTTGTATTGACTTTATTCCTGACCTTAAGCCGATTGGTGTTCCTGAATCGCGACATAAGGGCAGACTGGATGGAAAAGGAACTCTAGGAGGGGAATAAATAATATGTATGGACGAACATTCTCTCACTGAAGCACACTACACAGTTCTACAGAATTCCGCCTTTGTGGCTCCATATATGGATGAACACAAGAATTTGCTAAGCTCCAAACACCCGGAGCGGTCTGATGACTGGATTACACGTGAACAAACCAGGAGTTTCGCCAGCTGGTTGCAGACACGTATCATGCATGACACCTCTATTGAAGATGACCTATACTTGCTGTCCCAGTTACCATCTTCGAATATAATGACTTTCAAAGGGTACGAGATAAATGGTAATACATTTTACACGATCGCCCAAGATAAGAAGAGCACCAACCAAAACAGTGGTGTCGGCTTTGATGCAGAAACCAAGACGGGAAAGGAAACATATTATGGTTATATACAGGACATATGGGAACTTGACTATCGACGTGGTTTAAAGGTCCCTTTGTTTCGGTGCAAATGGGTCAATATGACATGAGGCGGGGTAACGGAAGACCCGCAGTACGGAATGACAACAGTGGATCTCAACAATCTTGTGTATGCAGACGAACCATTCGTCCTAGCCGATGATGTGGCACAGGTTTTCTATGTGAAGGACATGTCTACCAAGCCAAGAAAAAGAAAAGATAAGGAAGCGAATGCATCGTACGATGAGCCAAAGCGGCACATTGTTCTTTCTGGGAAGAGAAACATCGTGGGACTGGATGACAAGACAGACAAGTCAGAAGATTATGAAAAGTTTGATGAAATTGCTCCATTCACAATGAATATTGACCCGAGCATCCCGTTAAATGATGAAGATTTTCCATGATTACGGCGCAAAGGGACACACGCGAAGAAAAAGTTTCAGACCCAAAGATCTGGGATGTGATCGGCTTCACTATCATCACTTTCTTCTATGTTTCACACCCAGAGGGGAATCGCTGTAATAGTTAGGGTAGTTATGTATTTTGGCATTTGAAACGCGAAGAAATTTTATGTGCAAATAAATTCTTTCATGCCTTTACTGATTTTTAAAGTTAAGTTATTCACAAACTAGTGATTCACACTAATTTCAAATAATTCAAAATTTAAACTATTCAAATTTGAAAACTACGGGCACTAACAGAAAGTTTGTAATTTTTTGTACCTAAAGCAAAAATATTCACAAAGAAACTCTAAATACACAAAAAAAACAACACAAAAATAAATAAAGCAAAAAAAATTAAAAAAAAGCCTGCCTACTAGGCCAGAGCGGCCTACATACGACTGGAACCCCAACCTGTTGTTGGGCCAGGATGCAGGCCCGCAAAGGCCAAGTGGGCCCACAGGGCAGCAAAGAACACGTAGGCCCAGTAGGCCTGCTTTGGAGAGGAGCTCGAGAGAGCGACCGCAAGGGGGTTTATAAACCAGTGCGGTCGCCCCTCGGCTATCGAGGTGGGACTAAACTTGCCGCACCGCACCTGCGCCAGCGCACCCCCTTCAGTACCGGGTCATGGCGAAGGGTCAAATGTGAAGCACAATAGTGCCGGTTGGAATTTCAGCCGGCAGTAATGTGTACACTAGTGCCGGTTCGTGGCGGCGATCAATAGCACCGGTTCGTGGCGAACCTTTAGTACCGGTTCATGCCACGAACCGGTACTAAAGAGGCTGTGTCAGCCTCCGGTCAGGCTATGGCCCCACCATCACCATTTAGTGTCGGTTCGTACCACAAACCGGTAGTAATGAGGTTGTGTCAGGTAAGGCTGGGGCCCCACGAGCACCTTTAGTACCGGTTCATGGATGAACCAGACATAAGCTGTTTTTTAGTCCCACCTCGCGAAGTGAGAGGGACTAGGAGCGGTTTATAAGCCCTGAGTGCAGAGACGATGAAGAAGAGGCTCAATGCTCACGTTGCTTAGCTTCAAGCCTTCAGGAATACGGTAGACTACACGGAGCTATGCGCAGTGCAGTTTACACTATTCCGAAAGGCTTGAAGCAAATTAACGAGCATTGCACCTCTTTTTTATTTTAATAACTCATTACAACTCCGGACTTCTTCTGTTATGGCAAAAACTAATTGCACGTCGACATTTCTTTTTTTAAGTTATAACTCCAGACTTTGACCATCAAGTTTTGCAGAAAAGGAAAAATAGCAGAAAAGAAGAAAAACTATAGCTAAAAAGAAAAAAACTATATAAAAAAACTACTCAGAAATAAATAGAAGAAAATAAATATAGCAGAAAAGAAAAAACTACTCAGAAATAAAAAGAAGAAAAAATAAAGCAGAAAAGAAAAAAATTATATTTGCTATTTTTCAATCATTTACAAAATGACCGTGAAATTGAAAATCACTACAAAATGAACTCTGAAATTGTTGAATTTTGGCAAACTAGATGAAAAACTACTCACAAATAAATAGAAGAAAATAAATATAATAGAAAAGAAAAAACTATACAAAAAACTACGCAAAAATAAATAGAAGAAAATAAAGCAGAAAAGAAAAAAACTATAAAAAAATTGGGGCGCTGCCCTGTGGGCCTGATAGGCCACAGGTGTGTAATTACAGGCCTTAAAGGCCGAGCAGACTCACAGGGCAGCGCGTAGAGTTTAGGCCCACAAGCCTGCTATATAGAGGAGTTCGAAGTGGTAGGCGCGGCTGGGTTTATAAACCAGTGCGGCTACCCTTCGCCCGGCGAGGTGGAACTAAACTTTGGGGTGGCAGCGCGAGGCCTTTAGTACCGG
The DNA here is from genome assembly GCF_002162155.2 of Triticum dicoccoides. Taxonomy (NCBI): domain Eukaryota; kingdom Viridiplantae; phylum Streptophyta; class Magnoliopsida; order Poales; family Poaceae; genus Triticum; species Triticum dicoccoides. Next base: position 805,356,624 of record NC_041383.1, read on the forward strand.
TTGGTGGCTCCAACCGGTACTAAAGACCACCCTTTAGTACCGGTTGGTGGCTCCAACCGGTACTAAAGGCCTCGTCTTCCCGCCTCTTCGCCTGGCCAAAGTTGGCCTTTAGTACCAGTTGGTGGCTCCAACCGGTACTAAAGGCCTCTCCTTTAGTCCAGCCAGACAAGGTCAAGAACCTCCCAACGAGAATGTATGATTTGCATCAATGGTACATGAACATTACCACGATTTCAGATCGCTTGTCCCTCATGGTGAATGTCAAGGAGGATCATTACTTCCATGAGAAAGCTTTGTCCGTTGAGTATTCTGAACTGTTTCAGTTATACAATCAAGACGCACTCGACAAATCTATCGTCAGTTGCTATTGTCTGTAAGTGATTTCTTTCTGTAATTTAAGTCTCAAGCTAGCTGCAGTGATCCTTTTGATCAATCATTACCTGTAATTATCCTCACTATATTCTTTTATGTGGTATTATGCAGGATGAAGATGTATGAAATGAGAAAAGGTGGACGCTTTGGCATTGGGTTCGTTGACCCAAACACCGTTAATGAATACACATGGCGGATAAATCCACATCATCAAAAGGACGTAGAGGACAACATGCTAGAGTTCTTGAAGCGCCTCAAATACAATGAAGATATACTACTTCCTTACAACTTCCAGTGAGTCAAACTGTCTTGTACTACAAATTTTCTGTTTTTGCCTACTAGCTAGCTACATGTTTTTGCTTACATATGCCCGCTTAATTAAGACATGGAAACGTGTGTGCATGCAGATTTCACTGGGTCTTGTGTATCATTAAAGTTGACGACGGAACAGTTGAAATACTGGACTCCCTACTCAAAGTGAAAACTGACTATAACATCTTGTTTGGGAGAGTCAACAGGTAATTTCAATCATTATTAACTATATATCTCGGCCTATTTAGTTTGTCATTTCATGATATGAACTATTTAATAACCCCTTTATTCATTTTCTTTGTCGGCGGGCAGGGCTTGGGAAAGGTTCATCAGCGTCACGGAAGGCGAATGGAAAAAAAGTTTCAATAGTTTTGACCCAAGGTAAGTAATTAAGTAGTACTAGCTAGCTAGCTAGCTGCCATCTCTTTAATTATCATGCTTGATTAATTATTATCTGATCAAATTCCATTCTCGTAAAGGCCCTGAAGCAGGCGCAGGGGACTGATCTATGTGCATTCTGCGTTTGCGACAACATTCGCATGATGGCGTCCGAAAGGAGCAGATCTCAAAGACAGGAATGGGTATGCTTGTCAGAACAGTATTCACAATTTTTACACCATTATCGATATCTAGTCACACAACTAATACACATGCATATGGATCTCCTTCTTAACAGTTCAGAGAGGTGCGGGAGAAGCTCCTAGAAACGGAGCGCGTAGAAGCACTTCAAGAGGAAATAGTGGGATTTTTGCTCGACTAGGTCATAAATCCGAAGGGAGAATACTATTACCCGCTACCGCCCCCATGAAAACCACTTCCAATTGTCATCGTGCTCCGAAGGCACCAATTAGGCTAATGCCACTGGCTCCGAAGGCAACATGCATATGTAGGAGAAATTGTATATAGCTATACATGTGTGTATGTGTGAATTAATTAATATGGTGGTTTGTGAGACATTGATGATATATATATGCATGATTGGTTCTACTAGAAATTCTAT
>NC_041383.1:805358691-805365764 GCF_002162155.2 Triticum dicoccoides
TATGTATATGTGTGTGTGTGTGTGTGTGTGTAAAATACCAGCAAACGAAAAAGAATTAAAATGGAAACACAAAATTAAATGAAAAAGAAATCATAAAACTAAAAACCCCCCAAACCTTATAGTACCGGTTGGTCTTACCAACCGGTACTAAAGGGCTCCAGGCCCCCGGAGCTGGCTCGTGCCACGTGATTGCCCTTTAGCACCGGTTCGTGCTGAACCGGTACTAAAGGGGGGGGGGGCTTTAGTGCCCACACTTTAGTGCCGGTTACGGAACCGGCACTAAAGGGCCTTACGAACCGGTGCTATTGCCCGGTTCTGCATTAGTGATTGTCTTAGATGGGCGAGGGAGATAGTGTAAGATTATCATGTTTTCAAGCTTCAATATGAGAGATGACGAGTCAAGTGGAGAAAGAGAAAGCAAGTATACGAACTATAAGAGTATATATTTAATATTATTAAGTAATCCGTATTAAATAATAGACGGTCTCCACGATAATTGATGCAAAGTTTATATTTAAGAACCGATGTACATTTAATTATTTGAACGACATGGATCATTAGTCATACAGAAAAAGAGGCTTATATTTTCTGTAGGCAATAACCGTTGAGCGGTTACAATTTTAAAATTTTAACATTTTAAAATATATTTATGAATGAATCTAAATTCCATGACACATGCTAAAAGATGCTTTAAAATATTTATTTCCAACAAAATAAAATTTCACATTTAAATACCAAATGAAATAATAATACAATCTAGCCGTGCAAATGCGCAGGTGACCCTGCTAGTTTAGATTTGATTTTCAAAAATTGATTGTGATTGATTCTTTCACATAAAGATATTACTAACTTGCGCCAACATGGAAAGTTCTTCCGCTCTCTTTTGTTGTGTGAGAGGCTCACATGAAACTAAACCGGTGGGGTGAGGGAGGGGCAAAAAAACTAGCAAAATAAAATGGTTGAAAATGGTGGGACGAAAATAAATCGTGGATACTATTCTACCAACTCGGACATTAGAAATAGAGATATTGATGTCACTGGCATGTTGTCAGTCAAGCTAGCGTATCACATTACATCACCAAACGTACATGCCTTGATTGTACGTAATATATTGTTGTCTGATCCACGCTAAGAGCATCTCTAGCAGACCCCATATATCGCCGACCCACAAAACTCATTTACAGTTTGCTGAAAAACAGTTTCGCGGGCCGGCGCGGGTCGCGGTCGAGCAGACCCCGCATAGCGGAACTGTAAAACGGGATATTCACGAATATTCCGTCTTACAGTTCCGCTATGCGTGGTTTGCTCGGCGCAGCCCGCGCCAACCCGCAAATCACATGTGTTTTTATCCGAATTTGACACAGATGCCACATATTCAGAATTATTAATTCAATATAAAATAAAATTTCAATATTACCATACAACAATCATCCAAATTACAATAATTATTGAAATCACCTAAGCAAACTAAATAATTCAATAGAAAACTTGCCTCGAATACAAATCAGACATGAATTAAATGAAATGAATGCAAAAATGGAATGTCTTACCGCCCATCCCTTTGTCAATCACTAGTAGAAAAACACCTAATAGTCCCGGTTCGTAAGGGTCTTTAGTCCCGGTTCATGAACCGGGACTAATGGGTCGTTACTAATACCTCCACCCATTAGTCCCGGTTCAAACACGAACCGGGACCAATGTGCCTCCACGTGGCCCTGTGCGCCGAGCCCAGTCAGGGGGCCTTTGGTCCCGGTTGGTTGTACCAACCGGGACCAAAATGCATCCACGCGTCAGCATTCCAGTGGCTGGGGTTTTTGTTTTTTTTAAAGGAGGGGGGTTGGGGATTTTGGGGGGTTAATTTAGGTGTTTCGTATATGGTGTTAGCTAGCTAATTAATAGAGAGAAGTGTCCTCTCTTACGTCCGTGCTTGATCGACGCTACGTACTATATATACATAAGTGATGAGAGAACCATTGAGTACAGAAGTTCGTCATGCATACCGAGAGAAGTGATCGATCGACCTCTCCTTCTCCGAGAGATTGGTCGAACAACAAGTTTTCGTATCATGTATCCAACGCTACTGGCTACATACATGTACAATATGTATAAGATCTCTTAATTACAATCCCCTAGCAATTGAAATCAATTTCCACATGGTATTCTCCGGCTTTATTGATGACGTGGTCAAGAAAGAATCCCGCCAATTCCTCTTGAATTGCTTTCATGCGATCTGGTTCTAGGAGTTCATTCCGCATCTGCCACATCTAATTTGAAGAAGGGGGTTAATTAATACATATATATGAATGAAACTCAACAGAAATGATGGTGTAATAAAATGAAATTGTGAATATTATTGCTTACGCACTTCATATTGTCTTTTAGAGTAGCCCCGCTTGTTTTTCAAAGTCGCGTTGTGGATGAACTCGCACACGTAGTATCCACAGAAATCATTCCCTTCTTCCTGCCACAAGCACTTTACGAGAAATAGAGGTCAATCAAACTGATAATGAAGCATTATAAATGGCATTGATGAAAGTATAGCTATAGAATCAACGGGAGATGCGTGCAACTAGCTAGCCAGTAGTACTTACTTTCAGGTATGTATATCGCAGCTCCTTCGGCAGTCCCGGAGCTTCTGCGGTGAACTGTTTCCAAACCCTGCAAAACAAAGAAAATAATTATTATTACTTGATATATCAGGAAATGAACAAAAAGTTGCCGATATGGTGCGATAATGATCGATTGAACTTACTTGTTGAGAAATTCAGTCATGTCCGCATAGGTTTTGGGATCTTTCCGTCTCGAGTCTAAGACGGTTACTAGTCCCCGCTCAATCTTAATCTCCAGAAGAACATAGTGGTACCTGCGCACGCATGCATAACTCATCAATTACATTACTATAACCTCGCTCAAGTAATAAGGGAAACCGAATATGCACACGACAGTAACACTCACTTGCCGTTGTAAGGAAAGAGTATGGTATCTTTGTTTTGATTTTTGATCAACGATCGTAGCAAGTTGTCCTCGGCCTCTTTGACGTCCTTTTTAACCAGAAATTCATCTATGATATTTGTGTTAATGAACCCAATATCATAAATTTCTTGTTTTTTGCACTCGACGATCTTCAATCTGCATAATATATTGAGGATAATTAATTATAAATACATGAAATGAAAGAGCCGAGCTATATATAGAGACCTAATGACAGAAATAGTACTTACAGACAGTAGCAAAAGACCATTAGTTTATCGAGGGCCTTTTGATTGAAGAACGCGAAGAACTCATCAAATGGAACAGTCAACAGATCAGTTGCAACGAGGTCTTGCTCCTCTTTAATATTCAGATACAAAGCATTTGTACCCCCAGACTCTCTGCAGGTTTCCATGTACCAATTATGGAATCTTCGCATCATTGTTGTCAGAGATTTTTCATCTTTGACGAGAGGCTTCCCGTACTCGTATCTGTGTTCGTCCACCTCCAAGAAATCAGGAAGTTGATCGTCAGGCAGGTAATCTGCAAGATTGCCATAACCGGCCACCGTCCCCGGAGCATTAGACACATTGAGCGGGGGGCACGATTGCTGTGCTTGTTCACCGAGCTGGGCAATTTTTTCCCCTTTGCTCGTTTTTTAACCTTTTAGGACTGATAGTAGTTCCCGACCGCTGGGCTTGGAGATATGTCTGTTCAGTAATGCGCTCATAGTTGGTTCTCGACGGAGACTTTGGTGGTTTCCTCAGGGCATCGATAGTGCGCTTTGCTTTCACCGGATCTACCTTCTCCTCCGGAGGTGGATGTCTCTTTGCTTTCACCCCTTCAAAGAACTCCTTCACGTGGGTCCGCACAATCGTATCGTTTTTCTCCTTGGTCCTCTCGTACGGTAACTTCTCTAGAGGCTTGAGAGGTGGACCGTATATGTATTGCCTCCCTCCTCTGGTTGTGCTGCCAGACGCCGGAGCAGACGGAGCGGCTGCGGCGTCTGTCTTCTTTCGTGCTTGCTTACGAGGCGGAGGAGAAGGAGTACGACGCGCCGGAGCAGCCGGGGCGGCGGTGGGTCTCTTCCGCCCTTGCTGGCGAGGCGGAGAAGAAGGAGGCTGCTAGCTGCTCGGGAGCGCCAGCGTAGGTGGAGAAGGAGGCAGAGTGCCGCCACGCGCCGAAGAAGGAGGCGGAGTGCCGCCACGCGTGCCGTGATCGTCACTCGCCGGAGGAGGAGGCGGTGGAGGAGGCGAAGTGCCCTGACTCGCCGGAGGAGGAGGAGGAGGTGGAGGCGTCCAGTTCGGAAGGTTGATGAGCTCCTTCCGCCATAGGCATGGAGTCTTCAGAGCAGAACCCAGCCTAGTCTCCCCTTCACCGGTAGGGTGGTCAAGCAGGAGGTCCTCAAATCCCTCCGTTATTTCATCCACCATCACCTTAGCATATCCTTCTGGAATCGGCCGGCAGTGATAAGTTGCTCCGGATCCAGTAGGATAAACAGAGCCAACAGCCTCCTTGACCTTCAAATTCATCCATCACGCCATAATGTGGCAATGTTGAGACTCCGTGATAGCATCCACGGGATAGCTGGCAGGAGCCGTCAAGACATGCTCCGGCTGAAGCAGCTTGGTGGAAGCCACGCCGCTTCTCCGCTGAGATGGCGGGGTAGCTTCGGGGGAAGCTTTGGCAGGTCGTTTGCTGCGATCTGCTGCTTCTCGTTCCTCTTCTCGTTCCTCTAGCCCCATTACCCTTTCGTGCAGCGCCTGCAGTTGGCCCTGCTCCAGTTTCTTCCTCCTCTCGTGGGTTTTGTAACCCCCTGCGTCCGGAAAACCAACCTTCCACGGAATGGAGCCTGGCGTGCCTTGTGTCCGTCCAGGGTGCTAAGGATTCCCGAGGGCCATTGTGAGCTCGTCCATCTCCCTGTCTGGTACGAACGTCCCTTTCTGCGCTGCATTGATATAGTGTCGAAGGTTCTTGACTGGTATTTCCAGTTGCTCGTCCGTCCAATGGCACATCCCTGATACGGGGTCCAAGGTTCCGCCAGCCCCGAAGAACAAAGTCTGGCCATCTCATTGTCTCTGGTTCGATCCCTTTTTGAAGCAGATCATTCTCCTCCTTGGACCACTTAGGCCGGGCTTTGAGGTAGCCACCTGACCCCGTGCGATGGTGAAGCTTCTTCTTCACAGCATTTTGCTTGTTCGTCGCCGACATCTTCTTACTCTTTTTCGATGTCTTGTGGGCCACAAATGCGGGCCAGTGATCTTTGATCTTCTCATATTTGCCGATGAATTCTGGTGTCTTTTTTTTCGACAAAATGTTTCAACTCTTTCCTCCACCTCCTGAATAGGGTTGCCATCTTCTTAAGAGCACAAGACTTGATTAATTGCTCTTTAACTGGCTTCTCCGGATCCTCCTCTGGCGGTAGGGTGAAATTTGCCTTCAGCTGAGTCCAAAGATCTTCTTTCTGCATATCATTGACATAAGACACCTCAGGGTCGTCCTTAGGCTTATACCATTGTTGGATGCTGATCGGGATCTTGTCCCCAACAAGAACCCCGCACTGAGCAAAAAATGTGTTCTTTTTCCGGATGGGTTCAATCGGTTCGCCGTCGGGTGCGATTTCTATGATCTCAAACCTTTCATCCGAGCTTGGTCTCCTTACCGAAGTTGTGCTCGATCCAGAGGGCTAGAAATGAAAAGGAAGAAAGACGAGAATAATTAATATGTGTACATATACCAAAACAATGAATGCATCAATTAACTAGTCAGCACGGGCTTAACTTATATATATATACCTGGCCGGACTCGGTTCGGTCACCAGAGCAGTCAGCACGGTCTCCTTCTTGTACCTACATTGGGTCATCACCGGAGCCATCATGAACATAGCACTCTTCTTGTACCGGCATTAATGGGCCGGAGCCATCATGAACATAGCCCTCTTCTTCACCGAGTCCTTCCTGACCAACGACGTCATTGAAAAATGACGCAATGACATCAGTTCCTTCTGCGATCATCTCCCCCAACATCGCTTCTGTTGCTTCGTCTTGGTAGTGCTCCATAGTTTCTGCAAATATTTACAACATGTCAATTATTATTCAAACATGGTACAGATGGATACATATTAGTGGCAAACATAGAACTAGCTAGCTAATCACAATAAGGAATCATGTTAGTGGCCTCGACGCTGCTTCTCTAGGGTTTGGGATCGCCTTGACACAATGCTTCAAGGGTTTGGGGTGGCCTCGACGACAACGCTCTTTTAACTTGGTAAATTTGGGTGGCCTCGAGAGTTTTGGTCGAGCGAGAGGGCCGAGGGGGGTGCTGCAGTTGTATAGGTTATCACGGTCGAGAGGGGGTATATATATCGACCGCCCCTCATGTCGAAGTTATCTCGAGGGAGCGGCGAGGGCGAAGGCGAGCAGCTTGACGTTGATAGACCTGATAAAACATAAGAAAACAAAGAAGAAATAAAAAGAGGAGAAGAAGAAAGGAATAGAGGAGAAGATCGAAGAAAAAAAAGAAGAAAAAAAAGAGGAGAAGAAGAAAGGAATAGAGGAGAACAAGAAAAAATAGAAAAATTCTATTTTTTCTTCTTCTCCTCTATTCCTTTCTTCTTCTCCTCTTCCTTTTCTTCTTTTTTGTTCTTCTTATTTATTTCTCCTCTATTCCTTTCTTTCTTCTTCTCCTCTTGCTTCTTTTTCTTCTTCTCCCTCGAGAAAGGAAAACAATTAAGGAAAAGGAAGAAAAGAGGAAGAAGGAAGAAGGAAGAAGAAGAAGAAAGGAATAGAGGACAAGAAGAAAAGATAGAATTTTTTTTCTATTTTTTCTTCTTCTCCTCTATTCCTTTCTTCTTCTCCTCTTCTTTTTCTTCTTTTTTCTTCTTCTTATTTATTTCTCCTCTTCTTTTCCTCTCCTCTTCTTCCCCTTTCTTCTCTTCTTATTTTCCTTTTTCCTCTCATTCTTTTTCTTCTTCTTCTTCCTTCTTCCTTCTTCCTCTTTTCTTCCTTTTCCTTATTTTACTTTTTCCTTTACACTAACCTAATTAAAATGCACTAACCTAAAATCGATATCTACTAACAACCTAAATAAAAAATTAATACATA
>NC_041383.1:805366388-805475282 GCF_002162155.2 Triticum dicoccoides
CGCGCGGACGGCGTCGGGGCGGCGCGTGGACGGCGTCGGGGCGGCGGGCGGCGTCGGGGCAGCGGACGACGTTGATCTGGGCAGCTTGGCGGCGTCGATGAGCTCGGCGTCGTCGGGCGGGCTGGGGGCAACTGGCGATGTGTTCGTCAAATTTTCCTAAGTGTTGTATATATAGCAAGAGAATTGGTTCCGGTTCGTGAGTCCAACCGGGACTAATGCCCCCTTTAGTCCCAGTTGGTACCACCAACCGGGACCAAAGGCCTCATGTCAGCAGCCCAAAGGGCGGGAAGAGGTGACCTTTGGTCCCGGTTGGTGGCACCAACCCGGACTAAAGGGTGGGCATTGGTATCGGTTGGTGCCACGAACCGGTACCAAAGGACCCTGTGCTGCCAGCGTCGGGGCCAAAGTTTAGTCCCACCTCGCTAGTTGAGAGGGGCGCACAATGGTTTATAAGCCCCACTGCCGCACCCCTCTCGAGCTCCTCTCCACCGTAGGCTTGCGGGCCTATTTGCTACTGCTTTGCCTGATGGGCCTTCTGGGCCTACTGCGGGCCTGAATCCTGGCCCATGGTAGGGTTTCTAGTCGTATTCAGGACGTGGGGGCCCAGTAGGAGGCATTTTTTTGTTTTCTTTCTTGCTTTATTTATTTATTTTGTTTCTACTTACAACAAAATACTTATTGTTGCTATTTTAATTATTTTCCAGTTTTTTTGTTTTGTTTTCTACATTATTTATTTTCTTTTGTTTTTTGCTTTATTTTTTAATTCTTTTTGCTTTTAGTTTTGAAAAAATTATAAAATTTCTGTTAGTGCCATTAGTTTTCAAATTTGAAAACACTTTTTTTGTTTTTTTGTTTTCTTTCTTGCTTTATTTATTTTATTTTGTTTGTACTTACAACAAAATACTTATTGTTGCTATTTTTAATAGTTTTTTTGTTTTGTTTTCTGCATTATTTATTTTCTTTTGTTTTTTGCTTTATTTTTTAATTCTTTTTGCTTTTAGTTTTAGAAAAATTATAAACTTTCTGTTAGTGCCATTAGTTTTCAAATTTGAAAACACTTTTTTTGTTTTTTGTTTTTTTGTTTTCTTTCTTGCTTTATTTATTTTATTTTGTTTCTACTTACAACAAAATACTTATTGTTGCTATTTTTACTTATTACGAGGGCCGAACCATAAGACATTAAAGCATTTCAAATGAACTATGAAAAAGTTGAAAGTTGGCATGGTATCATAAATTCACCCACATAGCATGTGCATGTACAAAATGGACAATGGTATCATATTCGTGTGTTACAAAGTTGGCATGGTATCATAATAATAGTTGCGGGAGAAAGTCTTCACTTTTTCTTCGCTTGTGTCATTTCTTATTGCGCCGTAACCATGGATAATCTTCACCGCTTATCAGGATGCTGGGGTCAGCCTTGACTTTGAAGGGAGGAGTTTCATGAAACTTTTCATAATCTTCAGATATGTCTGTCTTGCCCTCCACTCCCACGATGTCCCTTTTTCCTGAAAGAACTATGTGGCGCTTTGGCTCATCGTATGATGTATTCGCTTCCTTATCTTTTCTTTTTCTCGGTCTGGTAGACATGTCCTTCACATAGATAACCTGTGCCACATCATTGGCTAGGACGAACAGTTCGTTAGTGTACCCAAGATTTTTCAGATCCACTGTTGTCATTCCGTACTGTGGGTCTACCTGTACCCCGCCTCGTGACAGATTGACCCATTTGCACTTAAACAAAGGGACCTTAAAATCATGTTCATAGTCAAGTTCCCATATGTCCACTATGTAACCATAATATGTGTCCTTTCCCCTCTCGGTTGTTGCATCAAAGTGGACACCGCTGTTTTGGTTGGTGCTCTTTTGATCTTGGTCAATCGTGTAAAATGTATTCCCATTTATCTCGTATCCTTTCCAAATCGTAACAGTCGAAGATGGTCCCTTGGACAACAAGTACAACTCATCACAAACAGTGTTGTCACCTCTGAGACGTGCTTCCAACCAACTGCTGAAAGTCCTGATGTGTTCACATGTAATCCAGTCGTCACACTACTCCGGGTGTTTGGAGCGCAGACTGTTCTTGTGTTCATCGACATACGGGGTCACCAAGGTAGTGTTCTGTAGAACTATGTCGCGTGCTTGAGACCAAGAATATCCGTCCCTGCATATTATTGAGTCCCTTCCAAGTGTGCCTTTTCCAGTCAGTCTCCCCTCATACTGCGATTGAGGGAGACCTATCTTCTTAAGGCCAGGAATGAAGTCAACACAAAACCCGATGACATCCTCTGTTTGATGGCCCATGGAGATGCTTCCTTCTGGCCTAGCGCGGTTACGGACATATTTCTTTAGAACTCCCATGAACCTCTCAAAGGGGTACATATTGTGTAGAAATACGGGGCCCAGAATGACAATCTCGTCAACTAGATGAACTAGGACGTGCGTCATGATATTGAAGAAGGATGGTGGGAACACCAGCTCGAAACTGACAAGACATTGCACCACATCACTCCTTAGCCTTGGTATGATTTCTGGATCGATCACCTTTTGAGAGATTGCATTGAGGAATGCACATAGCTTCACAATGGCTAATCAGACGTTTTCCGATAGAAGCCCCCTCAATGCAACCGGAAGCAGTTGCGTCATAATCATGTGGCAGTCATGAGACTTTAGGTTCTGAAACTTTTTCTCTGACATATTTATTATTCCTTTTATATTCGACGAGAAGCTAGTCAGGACCTTCATACTAAGCAGGCATTCAAATAAGATTTCCTTCTCTTCTTTGGTAAGAGCATAGCTGGCAGGACCTTCATACTGCTTTGGAGGCATGCCGTCTTTTTCGTGCAAACGTTGCAGGTCCTCCCGTGCCTCAGCTGTATCTTTTGTCTTCCCATACATGCCCAAGAAGCCTAGCAGGTTCATGAAAAGGTTCTTCGTCACGTGCATCACGTCGATCAAAGAGCGGACCTCTGGGTCTTTCCAGTAGGGTAGGTCCCAAAATATAGATTTCTTCTTCCACATGGGTGTGTGTCCCCCAGCGTCACTCGGAACAGCTAGTCCGCCGGGACCCTTTCCAAAGATTACGTGTAAATCATTGACCATAGCAAGTACCTGATCACCGGTATGCATGGCGGGCTTCCTCCGGTGATCTGCCTCGCCTTTGAAATGCTTGCCTTTCTTTCGACATTGATGGTTGGTCGGAAGAAATGGATGATGGCCCAGGTACACATTCTTCCTGCAGCTTCCCAGGTATATACTATCGGTGTCAAGTAAATAGTGCGTGCATGCGTGGTATCCCTTGTTTGTCTGTCCTGAAAGGTTACTGAGAGCGGGCCAATCGTTGACGGTCACGAATAGGAACACCTTTAGGTGAAATTCCTCCTGTTTGTGCTCATTCCACGTACGTACACCGTTTCCATTCCACAGCTGTAAAAGTTCTTCAACTAATGGCCTTAGGTACACATCAATGTCGTTGCCGGTTTGCTTAGGGCCTTGGATGAGAACTGGCATCATAATGAACTTCCGCTTCATGCACATCCTTGGCGGAAGGTTATACATACATAGAGTCACGGGCCAGGTGCTGTGATTGCTGCTCTGCTCCCTGAAAGGATTAATGCCATCCGCACTTAAAGCAAACCATACGTTCCTTGGGTCACCTGCAAACTCATCTCAGTACTTTCTCTTCATTTTTCTCCACTGCGACCCGTTAGCTGGTGATCTCAACTTCCCGTCTTTCTTACGGTCCTCACCGTGCCATCGCATCAACTTGGCATGCTCTCCGTTTCTGAACAGACGTTTCAACCATGGTATTATAGGAGCATACCACATCACCTTCGCAGGAACCCTCTTCCTGGGGGGCTCGCCATCAACATCACTAGGGTCATCTCATCTGATCTTATACCGTAATGCACCGCATACCGGGCATGCGTTCAGATCCTTGTACGCACCGCGTAGAGGATGCAGTCATTAGGGCATGCATGTATCTTCTGCACCTCCAATCCTAGAGGGCATACGACCTTCTTTGTTGCATATGTACTGTCGGGCAATTCGTTATCCTTTGGAAGCTTCTTCTTCAATATTTTCAGTAGCTTCTCAAATCCTTTGTCAGCCACAGCATTCTCTGCCTTCCACTGCAGCAATTCCAGTACGGTACCGAGCTTTGTGTTGCCATCTTCGCAATTGGGGTACAACCATTTTTTGTGGTCCTCTAACATGCGATCGAACTTCAGCTTCTCCTTTTGACTTTCGCATTGCGTCCTAGCATCGACAATGACCCGGCGGAGATCATCATCATCGGGCACATCGTCTGGTTCCTCTTGATCTTCAGCAGCTTCGCCTGTTGCAGCATCATCGTGCACATCGTCTGGTTCCTCTTGATCTTCGGTAGCATCACCGTATTCAGGGGGCACATAGTTGTCATCGTACTTTTCTTCTTCGCCGTCTTCCATCATAACCCCTATTTCTCCGTGCCTCGTCCAAACATTATAGTGTGGCATGAAACCCTTGTAAAGCAAGTGGGTGCAAAGGATTTTCCGGTCAGAGTAAGACTTTGTATTCCCACATATAGGGCATGGACAACACATAAAACCATTCTGCTTGTTTGCCTCAGCCACTTCGAGAAATTCATGCACGCCCTTAATGTACTCGGAGGTGTGTCTTGAACCGTACATCCATTGCTGGTTCATCTGCGTGCATTATATATAATTAAGTGTGTGAAAAATCATTACAAAACATCATGAATAGATAATTAAGTGACCAAATTAATAGAAGTTCATCATCACATTAAAACCAAAGTACATACATAGTTCTCATCTAACAACATAAAGCTCTGCAGAGCATCTAAATTAATTAAACCATACATTGAAACTATGTAAAACATTTCAATGCAAAAACAAATGCGATCATAATCGCAACCAATGTAACAACTGATCCAACGGCATAATGATACCAAGCCTCGGTATGAATGACATATTTTCTAATCTTTCTAATCTTCAAGCGCATTTCATCCATCTTGATCTTGTGATCATCCACGACATCTGCAACATGCAACTCCAATATCAGCTTCTCCTCCTCAATTTTTCTAATTTTTTCCTTCGACGGGGGCGGATACCAAAACCATCGCACTATATAAGATGCAATAATAAAAGTAAGAAAATTATACAAGTATCTATATAAACATACAAGTAAGAATTTTTTTCCCTTTCAGAAATAAGATAAGAACAAGAGCCTCACCACGGAGGTGTCGGCGACGAGATCAGCGCGGGCGATCGACGACGGTGAAGACGGGGACGGGACATGACGGACCGCTAAACCTAGACAAATACTGAGGAAAATGGAGCTTGGAGGTTGAGCTTGGAGAGGAGAAAGCTTAAGTAGTGTGTCTCGGGCATTCCATCGAACACCTCTTGCGCATAGGAGGTGAGCTAGAGCACCACAAAGCTCTCTCCTCGTCGGCCATGAAAAACAGAGCAGTGAGAGTGCTCTGCTCGAGGGCGAGGGGTATATATAGGCAATTAATTGGTCCCTTTTCATTGCTTGAACCGGGACTAAAGGGAAGCCTTTGGTCCCGGTTCAGGCCACCAACCGGGACCAATGGTGGTGGGCCAGGACCAAGGCACATTGGTCCCGGTTCGTCCCACCAACCGGGACAAAAAGGTCCAGAGGAACCGGGACCAATGGCCCATGTGGCCCGACCGGACCCTGGGGCTCACGAACCAGGTCCAATGTCCCCATTGGTCCCGGTTCTGGATTGAACCGAGACTAATGGGCTGACCCGGCCAGGACCATTGCCCCCTTTTCTACTAGTGAATGGTGCTCAATGAGATCCTCTTGAAGCTGAAAGTGGGTGTTTGCATCTTCAATCTTCCGGTAGGTTTGAAGAAATTCTCTAATGCGGTTAGAGTCTCTAGCTAGCTTGACACGGCTACCCACATTGTCGTAGAAGAACTCCAATTCATGCCTCTCTCATCTTCGAGAATCATATTGTGAAGAATCACACATCATGTCATGATGTTTTTGAGGGATCACTTGTCCCAAAAACGAACAGGACCACGAACAATGGCAAACCTAGATTCCAAAACCCCGAATGCTCTTTCAATATCTTCTCGGGCTGCCTCTTGTAACCTTGCAAATTCACAATGTTTCTTAGTTTTGGGCTTTTTGATGCTCTTGACAAATGTGCACCAAGAAGGGTAGATACCATCTGCAAGATAGTACCCCATTGATAGTGTACTTGGAAGCAGGAGCATCACCAGTAGCAAGCCTAGCAAACAAATGAGATCGTTGCAACATATTGACATCATTGAGAGTACCCGACATACCAAAAAAGCAACGCTAAATCTGTAAATCATCATATGGTACGGCCTCTAGCGCAATTGTTGCATCACGAGACTTGCCACAATACATTCCCTGCCATGCCCTCGGGCAGCTTTTCCAAGTCCAATGCATACAACGAATGCTTCCTAGCATGCCAGGCCAACCTCTACTCATACTTGATGCCATCAACTTTTTTGTGTCCTCCTCGTTGGGTGACCGAAGATATTCAAGAGTAAAGACATGGATGATTACTTTGACAAACATAGTCACTGACTTAATTGTAGTATCTTCAACAATGCGAAGGTACTCATCGGCATAGTCAGCCGGAATGCTGTATGCAATTACCGGCATAGCTGCCGAGATTTTTTGATATGCACTAAATACCTTCAAGCCCACGACATTTCTTTTTTGAGTAAAATAGCGACAATTAGCCTCGCAAACTTGCACTATTTTTACAAAGAGGGATCGACGCATTTGATACCTTCTCTGGAAGAGGTGCGGCGGATATGTTGGATTGTCTGCGAAGTAATCGTCCATCAACATCTCGTTCCCGAGATAGCGATTGCGAGGAATGCAAAGACGGCTGATGGCCAATCCTCGTCATCTCTTTCAGTTCTCATCATTGTGCTCCTTCACGGCAAGGGCCATCGCCAACATCTTCTGCTGATGGTTCTCAAGAAGCGTCTCAACATTCGAGTCGTCCGAATCGGACGAATCCTCGAGAAAAACCTCTTGCAAGGGCTTAGTTCCATCTAGAAACAAAAATATGAACACCGCATGAACCAATTATGCACATCGCATCCGAAAGCACAAGAACATGTACTCATCGACGGCTCGAGGCGATGGCTCTGCGATGGTCGATCCCAGGGCGGTGATGGCGACTCGGGGCGGCTCGGCTCACCGGATCCGGGGAGCCGGTGAAGCGGCTAGGTGGAACCGGGTGAGGGGCGGCCAGGCGGCGTGATTCCATCCGTAGATAAGGCCGGAATCACTGGCGGTGTACAGGCAGAACCGATGGCGGGCGACTGTGGAAGGGGGTGGGGAACGCGCACAGGATAAAATGTCCCTCTCGCCAACCGCTTTTCTGAGATACAGGGCACCGTCGGGTCGAGGGGAAAACCTGTATTTTTGCGGGTTGGAGGTTGGATTTTAGCGCCCCCTAAAATTTTTTCACGGGTCCGACGCGTTTACAGTGTCGGATCGGGCGGCTTTTTTCACGTGGACCCATATTTTAGCGGTTATTTTGCTAGTCGGGGCATTATACGGGGCTGCTAGAGATGCTCTAACCATAGTGGTGGTATATAGCCGGTATCATGCACTCACAAGGAAATACACTGATGTGGCAGATAATTAAATAAGAGAGGGTTAGGCTACTCATAGTGGGGAATATCATATACTAGTATCATGCACATGATATTAGTGTATGATACTATCTTCATAGTGCATAGTATCATAGAGTAGTATCATATTTATTGCCATGCATGACGTAAAGTATCATAGCATTTAACATGATATGGTATCTACCTATGTTAGGCTGGCCATAGTTTGTGGTATCTTAGCGAGTATCATGCACTTGGGAATAGCAAATATGCTAATGTGGCAGAGAGTTAAAGAAGAGAGAGAGGGTTAGAGTAACATAACTAGATATTGTATCGTATTAAATGCTATGCTACTTTGTGTCATGCATGACAATAAATAAGATAAATAAATGATATGATACTATAAACTATGAAAATAGTACTTCCTCCATCTAGGTGAATAAGTCTTCTTAGGTTGTGCACCGTGACCAAGGTGGAGAGGAAAATGAGAGAACTTAATGCTTATTTTGTAATTAACACCATTGCATGCAACGAAATGACCACTGCAAGTCATGTCTGGTAGTCTCAAGTCATTGAAAGTATACACGCCCCACGTCTGTTATTGGTTGATTCCTTTATTTATGTCAAAAAACAAGAAACAATGTGTCAATTAATGCACCACGCCTATGTGTTTTGGACTATTTCGTTTTCGTAAAATGACTTACTCACCTAGACGGAAGATCCTTTATATTTCCCATGCAGATCCAGATCATCCCAACTACCCAATCCGCAGACACTGTTGATCACCAAATTCTCACCGCATTATGTAAATATCGCAGGAGCTCCACTGCACCCATCAACCCTAGAACCTCGATAAATGAGGTTTTTCCCTTTCGAATAGATGATGCAATTATTTTTTGGGGTTTAGAAAGAGGATGTGATTATTGCACTTGAAAGTTTAAAACCCAGCATCTCACGGGGGGTACAAAAGGCCAGAAGGCTAAAACAGCCAAAATGAAATAAGATTTTTCTTTTGAGGGAAAAAAGAAATAAGATTTTATGATGTCGACTGGCACACAGTGTTATGCATTAATTGTGGCCACTGATGCAGACCTGCTAGTGTGTGGATCATGCAGCAGTATTTCACCATCAGCCAAGCTTACGTCCATGACCAAAGTTTTCAATTAGTATTGTCTCCAAGGCGGACATTCAAACGCCTGTTGCATGTTCGGACCACTTTTACCATTTAACGGGGAATTGTCCGCTTAGTAGTCCGGACATACGGATTCTGGTATCTTAGAGACCAACATGATAGGCTTTGCCGAAGTCCAGACATGCACTTGACAATTCACATGGATGCCCCCCCCCTCTTCTCTCCTTCTCCCAACCACATATGCATTGCCCCCTCTCCTCTCTCCTTTCAACCAGACACCAAACCATTAATATCTTAGCACAGGCATGGTCTCATCTACTTTCTCCCCTTCCAATTAAATTACTTTATGATTAGCATTAGATGACTCCTTCCGACATCATTTCCGCGTGATGGTGTCCTGGACTACGGGTACTGACCATGTCGTCTCCTGACCAGTGGGTCAAGCTGAGGACCCCCATGGCGGTCCATTAATGGGCCAGTTCAGATAGCCGATAACATATATGAGGAAGATTCCACAAGACTTGGTGATCAATACAAGGACTCCTATCCACCGACTTATTCGACTAGGACTCTTGTTATCCTAGGCCTCTGGTATATTATATAAGCCGAGGCTAGGCTAGTCGATAGATCATTATGACATTACTCAACACGCCCCTAGGGTTTAGACCACAACATATTATCTCGAGGTAGATCATCTCTGTAATCATACACATCGAATATAATTGAGCAGGAGTAGGGTTTTACCTCTTAGAGAGGGTCCGAACCTGGGTAAACACCGTGTCTCTCGTCTCCTGTTATCCATCGATCCTAGGACACACAGCTTGGGACCCCTACCCAAGATCTGTCAGTTTTGACACCGACATTGGTGCTTTCATTGAGAGTTCCGCTGTGTGATCGGCAAAGGATCAATGGCTTGCCTGCAGATCAACTGCAAGGTCGGTATCTTCGTCTCCGGCTCAACTGGTTACCTTGGCTCGACCGAGGACTGTCCTCTGCCACCGATCGTCATGTTCGGATGAGGGCCTTCAACAACATCAACTCCGATCTCTATCAAGATCGTGGAGGAATCATCCATGCAGCTCGGGGCTCAACTTCGACATTTCCCTCGAGCAATCGTGCTGTTTTTTTGGAAAGCGAACTCATATCTGCTGGCACCGCCTCCTCGAGCATCGCTTTGACAATTCCTTTTGTGGAACTGTGTGGAATTGAGTCTAATAACCCTGCAAAATTTCGCCGCGTGCCGATGAAGCAATCTTCGTTGATCTCCGATATACCGGAGCCCCGACGAATCTGGACGAGAAACCGGACCAGTTTGGAGCGTGGTGTCCAGCATCTAGCTCGGACGTCCTTTGGAAGATCCAACCGTTTATCGGCTGCGGAATTCCTATATGTACCGCCCCTCAAAATTTCAGCTCGATCTGACTATTCAAACTCCGAGGAACCTCCGATGAGTGCACCAATTTTCAGATATGTTTTCTGCGCTAAAACGAATCCAACCCAAGTTCATCTTTCTTCATAAACAGGATATTGGACAACCTTTTTTGAGGAATCTCTTTCTAGGGTATTGTGTTTTGTTTCTGATAACATGCTCATAATTTTTTCTCCTTTTCGGAGGTAACATTCACCGTTGCGCCGGTGTCAAACCAGCCCGACAACGTTGCTGGCCGGCTGCCGACCTACGTTAGAGGGGTCGTCGCTTCATCAACTGGACTTAACCTCTTCGGATCATTATCTCGGCAAGCCGAACAAGAGTTCGGCATTGTGAAGGGTAAATCATCACCAAATTATGCGGAGCGGGCACACTGGCATCATTGCATGGCCACTTCATCAAGTGGGCATCGACCGCGTCGCAAGATACGGTCCGCATCGGCATCGTTGCACTATTGCTTCTTCAAGCCTGGATGGACCTCTACGTCCGAAGATCGGGAGTCACTTCCGGCCGGACTCGCCTCTCTTATCCCGTATCCAGCTTCAATCCTGGACGAGACTTCGGTGTCCGAACACCAGGAGTCAACCCTGGCCGGACTCGCCCCTTGCACCATAGTACATGAGGACGATTCCGAAGAAATCCCGAATACTAATCCGGATGACCAAGCCGATGTCCACCATGCCGACTTGCTTCGACACCTTGGCCGGCATGGGGTTGCAAACATCATAATACCGACCTGCCGCGTCACCTCGGCTAGATCAGGGCTTCGCCATCTCTTCATCAACCTACTCCGGTGACTTCCGCGTCACCAGCCGACCAGCTTCGTCACGTTAGCTGGACCAGGGGATTCGCCTCACCACATCGACCGTGCGGCATCACCACCTCATCAAGTCGAACTCCTCGCTCGGTTACCTCGGGCTTGGGGGCTGGGACCTTGGCTAGGCTGCGGACTACGTCTTCGTCCCGACATGATCTTGGACCTCGTCAACAATACCGAGCATATTAACCAGCTAAGTCGCCTCCATGCTCTGGTTTTTTCTTTAATTTTTTTATTTCTTGTTTGGTTCAACCAAACATTATATTTGTGTTAAAAAAAGTTGTTCATTCAAACATTGATTGTTAAACACTTCTTTTTTCCGCCAAGCTCTTCATCACCTCTATCATGAGGGTTTTTGTCACCTCGGCTGGACCAGGGGCTTCGGCTCGCCACGCTGATCTTGCGCCATCGCCACTTCATCGAGTCTTGCTCTTCGCTCGGGCACCTCGGGACCGGCTTGGGGGCTAGGACCTCGACCCGCCGCAAGCTCGGCCCACATCATCAACACCGAACCCATTAACCAGCTAAGTCGCTTTCATGCTCAAAGCTTTTTCATTTTTAATTTGTGTTCAGTTCGACCATGCTCACATTCGATGTTTGTTAAGACACTTCCTGTCATAGGTTAACTGGGGGCTCTTAAATTTATACGAGCCATTTTATAATGAATGTTTTTCTTCTCAGTCGTTGCAAAGTCTTTTTCTACCACTCCTTTCTTGGCTCGAGTGTGTGGTCAATAGCCGGATAGCCTGGTTTCTCCATAAAGCCGCTCGATTTTAGTTTGCTAAAGTGGCCTAACGAGAAGTACTCCGCCTTCGGGATAGGAGGTTGAGGCTGTAGGCTGACCCACTTGAAGTCTTGAGATCGGATGTGTCATGTTACAGCACGACAGAAGCACAAACTAATTTAAGACCAATCTTCGGATTGGCACCAAAAAACCTGATTTAGTTCGGCGTCAAGTTTTTGCATAAGTTTTTGGCTTTTCGAGCTTATGGCACTTTTTAGCTATTTGTATATTTTTCTTTCAGGAAGCAGGATATCCTCATGATCGAGGTTCCCTGCACAATAATTCTGCTCGGGAGATCTTTTCTGACCCATAGCTCGACATCTTTCCCACCAAACTATACCTCGGGCGCCACATCAGGACTACTTCCTGAGTAGTGCAATGGTAGACGCCTTTAAAACATTGGCAATATTAACGGGGGGGCTGTGACTGAAGCTGAACCCACCAAAAGCCAAGGTGCTCCATGGACTCCTCGGCAAAACGTTCTCGGGTATTACTTCGTATGCATTGGTTTCGAATTGTGTCTTTGGTCAATATTTGGATTGTCTGACTCCTGTTCTTGCCTTCTACGTTTCGCTTTGTTCGGCTAGGTGTGCAAAGGAGAACCACTGTGATTGTGCTTCCATCTGCATGGTTAAAGTGCCTCATTGGAGAAAGCCGAAAACTGTCTGTCACAATAAGCACAAACTGGTCAGCGATCCGATGACAGTGTTAAACTATAAGATCGATAGGGGTCACTCCGTGTTAAATGATGGGCAGATCATAGCATTGGCCGAAGTGTTTACAACTTGACTTCGGTTGTCGCCGAACACTAACCAGGGCTAGTAACTGGCCTCCCAACTTTACGCTCCTATGACTAAGTGAAAGTTATAAAGCCCGCATATATGATTGCCTCGTTTCCGCTAACACAACCGCCTTCAGGCACCGAGACGTCGGCTAAGGGTTCTTTTTTTATTGTGTATACACCCTACGTAGCATCTACAAAGGGGTAGAAGCCGACGATGGTCCACTTTCAACTGATAAGATGTCACAACGGAGTCAAAATAAACATATCATCAACATTTGCTTTCAGTATGGAAGCGTTGCCTTCCGTAATTATCGTTATAAAGCCACAAATATGCATCAATTTGACTTAAGATTTTGGACAAGCTGGGTTGCCTGGCTCCTATGCTTATCCCTACATTCCCGATTGTTCGGCTAGGCGGTAAAGGGAGCTCCTCTATGATTGTTACTATCGGGTCATTCGAGTTAGTACCTCAGACTAGGTGAAGCCGAAAGCTAGCCATCTTAAAGGATATAATTGGTCGACAACGGCGGAAGTGAAAATCTCGGTTCATTAGACCATAGAGTTTGGGAACTTTCCCCAAACTAAATCCTCAATATTTTTCTCACACATTGATCGGAGGTGAGGTTTCATTATCATGGTCAGCATGACAAGCCAAAGAAAGGAACCGATAGTGGGACTATTTTCTTTGGAAGATCTTTCTTACGTTAGTAGTAATATAACATATCTCTCCATGTACCTTTGTTTATAAAACCATATCGCCGGATTGCCTTGTTTGCTGTAAATCTTTGCCCTTATAAAGGCTTTATAAAGTAGGACAAACACTCCACGGCTACTGACCCAGGAGGTTGAAGCCAATGGTCGGTCAACAAAGTTTTGTATAGTGCGGATCCGAGCATTAATGATGTAGAGTACTTGGATACATAGAATCATTGCACATAATTTGTGATTTTACTCCGGATATCAATCCTTCATTCGGCCACCCATGCCCACATTAAGGCTCGGGGGCTATTGGGCTTCGCACTTATCATTTAAAAGTAGTAAATGGACTAGTGTTTGGGGGCTACTGCATTGCCTATTCAATGGAGAAAATTCAAAGTGTCTGTTGTTCGGCTTGACTGAACTATGGGCAAACGTGTCTTCGAACAACAATAGATACCATCTGGACCTATCCGGCATCAAGCTAATATATTACGGAACTTCTCAAGACCCTCTCTCAAAGGCCCGTTCGCCGATCGCTATTTCCTCTAATATATTGCATCGCATTTCTATTGCTAAGTATGTTGTCGAGATGGGAATTGGTCCTCGGGCCGATTTCATGAATGACTCAGTGCTGTTGGGGTCTGCAGTTTGATTTTATCCTTAAGGTGCATCCCAGATATTAGGCCAACACGCACCTTGAGGGCTACTGGCTATACATCTCGGCAGAAAATACATTGCACAAATTGGAATTAAATTCATAAAAATCAGCCCAAACCCGAGATGGTGCATCACCTCGGAAGCAGTCCGGCATAAAGCTTGGTTGCAAGTGGCTTGCCACATAGAGGGCATCTCGAGCATTAAGCTCGTTTGAACCCTTTTAACTCTTTCAAGATCGAGGTAATCTATGACACCTTGGATACAGTCGGGCATTGGAGCTCGGATACATTCCGACATTGGAGCTCGGAAGCGGTCTGGCGGTTGTACTTGGCTCCAAAAAGATACCTCAAATGCAGCCCGACGTTGGAGATCGAATGCAAGAGGACACTGCCGCACGAGAAACACTTCGAACCCAAGGTGTGGCCTAAAAAATAATAAAGACATTGATAAAGGCCGATAACTTAAAGGGGCTCCTCGGATACCTGGCGTGTAAGCTCTTCGGATTCACTTCTGCGATCCTCAAGATCGAAGATGAGAAGATTTGTTGAACCAGTTTTCAAGACCGACGGCCGAAGATGAAGAATAGTTCGGAAGAATCGAGGAGCGTCCCCAACTTGAAGACCGGTTCAGGGGGGCTACTAATAGTGTCCTAGACTATGGGGTACTCACCATGTCGTCTCCTGACCAATGGGTCAGGCCGGGGACCCCCATGGTGGTTCATTAATGGGCCAGTTCGGGCACCCGATGACATATACGAGGAAGATTCCACAAGACTTGGTGATCAATACAAGGACTCCTTTCCACCAACGTATTCGACTAGGACTCTTGTTATCCTAGGCCTTTGGTATATTATATAAGCCGAGGCTAGGCTAGTCGATAGATCATTATGACATTACTCAACACACTCCTAGGGTTTAGACCACAACATATGGACTCGAGGTAGATCAACTCTGTAATCATACACATCGAATATAATCGAGCAGGAGTGTGGTTTTACCTCTTATAGAGGGCCCGAACCTGGGTAAACACCGTGTATCTTGTCCCGTGTTACCCATCAATCCTAGGACACACAGCTTGGGTGCCCCTACCCGAGATCTACCAGTTTTGACACCGACACCGCGGACCACGCCTAGACGTAAAAACTGACATATACCGAAGACATTTGCGTGTCAGCTTTGGAGATGCCCTTGTGATCAAAATTAGACTTGAAATATGAGAGGCACAATAAACCAAGGAGGAAGTATGTGTCAGTGTGGATCACATAATAAGGTATTAGGCCAACTCTAATGAACGACCCCAGACGGACGTCCGTTTTGTCCGGATTCTGTCCATTTAGTTTGGCTAGAGGCGCATTGTCCGGCCGCGCCTGACCAAACCTGGCCAGTGCGACCAACCGTCCGACGTATTTCGTCCGGGCGCCAGAATTATTTGCAATAAAATAAAATCTGAAATTAGGGCTCGCGACCATAGTCATGCCAAGAGCCGTCATTCATGCTAGCCTACAACAAGATCACCCCTAGCTCGCGTCGAAACACTTGCCAGCAGCCGCACACTTACCATCGCACATAAAACGACCATAGTTTTTGCATTGCGGCCCTAGTTCATGACGGCCATACAAAATAATGTCGCTCTCGGCCATAGCTCAATCATCTAGCTCAAGCATTTCCTTCTGCTTCTTCTAAAACCAAACTCTTCTCCTGAGGGACACCTTTCTCAAGTCCCCTCCACCTCCTTCGCCAAAAAAGCGAGTGCCAGCTCTTTTACTTTGGTCTTCGCATTGGTTGACTCAATCACAAGCTTCTTGGTTTGGACGTTCTCCTCCATCTTGAGTTTCTTCTTTTGTATCTCTATGTAGGCCTTCATTTGCTCCTATTTCTCTTGGCGCTTCCTCTCCTACCTTGCTTCCTTTTGGGTCATCATGCCTTGCAATGTTTCTTGGAAGGCGAATATCTCCACATCACCCTTCTCATCCACCTTGGACTTGGTCTTGCCCCTCGTTCGCTTCTCCCCTTCTTCATTCTCAATGATGGTCGTTAGCCTTCCATTCTTCTTTTGGGTGACATATTGCTCCTTGAACTAGGGGCAATTGCAAATGATCGTCCAACAGTGGGTGATGTTGAATGGCTTGTTCCCATGTTGGGATTTGAAGGCTTCTAAAGTTTGGAATGCCTACAAATAAAAGGGAAGGCCACAATGTAATAGTGAAGGGCACAATGCAACAAACATGAATAGGCATATGAACAAAGAGAAGAAATTGTATACCATATGGCTCATGCCTAGGCCACTCATGGGATAGCCTTGGATGCTCTCAAGGGCGACACAAAACTTGTTGCATTCTTATTGGATGAAACCCCCACCACTTTTGAATTGAACCAAACTTGGTCAGTATCTTTCATACTAGATAGGTTATTCTCACAATGAGTGTTTATTCACTTGTCATTGCACGAGAAAGTGGTAGGTAATAGGGATTTTCCAGTCTCATAACCAATCAAAAAATATAAAAAATAAATACCCCCCCCCATTGAAAGTTTGGAAGGCACCCGTGGATACGGCTAGCCATGAATTATGGAAGAATGGTGGAGGGGGGGTAAAACTTTATTTTCTGTTTGAGAACTGCATATAATGTGTCTAGCCTGGGAGATATTGGAAACTTTTGGTCATGACATTGACAGGAAAAGCATGCCTCTCAAAATAATTCCTCTCTGATATAGGGTGTGAGCTCTAGCACCTCTATAAATCGATGCTTCCCTCTGCGTAGGACCCATCTCACTATTGCAGGAATGCCTAGCAGTGGCAGGTGGGAAAACCCCAGTAGTGGCGGGCAAGGCTCTGAGGGCTGCCCGTCACTGCTAGAATGCCATCAGTGGCGGTCGCCCACCCGCCACTGTTAGGCCATGATCAGTGGTGGGCTCTAGGTCGTGCCCTCCACAACACTCCGTGTTGCCCACGACATGATTTTCATGCTGTCATGGTGGTCCTTTTCTACCGCTTGCCACTGCAATTGTTGCATGTCGACATGATTCAATTACAACATATTGCAGCTGGATCATATCATCAGGTTACATTTGGTACATAAATTCTGGTTTGAACCTTCATCCACATATATGCACCACATTACAATGATTTCAGTTTAATGAAATGTAGTAGTCATAAAATATAACAAGTGCATTATAGTAATTAATAAGCATATATATTTCGCGATCATCACATAATGAATGGTTTGACGAGTTTTTTTGGAGTGAAGTGAGTGTTGGCCAATGTTCGACATGTAGACTGTTAGTATAAGCCGCACACACTACATGAATTAGTACTTGATGGAATGAACGGGGACCAATGGGCCGCCGGCTCTAGAATTGGAATTTTTTCTTCTCGAAGAGGCCATTGCACAACCTCGGCGGGCGTGGGTACGGTGGTTGGACTCATACCCAGCCAGATCCTCAGTATCTCATCCAGGGTCGCCTCCACAAGGATGCACACTAGGAGGTCAGTGGGCCGCCTCTCTACAATCTTGTCAATCGCTAGGAGAGAACAATGGGCCATTGGAACACTTTTGACCCAAGCTAACATCACCTCCTTGAGGTGCTCTATGGGTCCATAGCTAGTAGCTAGATGGCTTCTTCTCTCTCTTTGATTCTCAATACCATGTTCTCCGCGATGTTCTTGGAGATCTATCTGATGAAATATTCTTTTGCGGTGTATTTGTCGAGATCCGATGAATTGTGGATTTATGATCAGCTTATGTATGAATATTACTTGAATCTTATCTGAATTCTTATATCCATGATTTGATATCTTTGTAATTCTCTTCAAACTATCTGTTTAGTTTGGCCAACTAAATTGGTTTTTCCTGCAATGGGAGAAGTGCTTAGCTTTGGGTTCAATCTAGCGGTGTCCTTTCCCAGTGACAGTAGGGGAAGCAAGGCATGTATTGCATTGTTTCCATCGAGGATAAAAATATGGGGTTTACATCATATTGCTTGAGTTTATTCCTCTACACCATGTCATCTTACTTAATGTGTTACTCTGTTCTTTATGAACTTAATATTCTAGATGCAGGAAGGAGTCAGTCGATGTGTGGAGTAATAGTAGTAGATGCAGGCAGGAATCAGTCTACTTGACACAGACATGATGCCTATATTTCATAATCATTGCCTTGGATATCGTCATAACTTTGCACTTTCTATCAATTGTTCACCCATCGTATTATTTGCCTTCATGAGAGAAGCCTATAGTGAAACCTATGGCCCTCGGATCTAATTTCCATCATATTAGTTTCTGATCTACTATTTTGCAATCTTTTATTTTCAGATCTATCAACCAAAAAGACTCAAAAATATTTTATCTTTTGTTTATCTATCTCTATCAGATCTCACTTTTGCAAGTGATCATGAAGAGATTGACAACCCCTTTATCGCGTTGGGTGCAAGTTGTTTGATTATTTGTGCAGGTATTGGTGGCTTGTGCGTTGTCTCCTACTGGATTGATACCTTGCTTCTCTAACTGAGGGAAATACTTATCTCTACTTTGCTGCATCATCCTTCCTCTTCAAGGGAAAAACCAACGCAATATCCAGAAGTAGCAGACAACATACTTAGTTCCATTTCTCCGTCGGTGTGTTACTTTATCTCGGTATCGGCAAGTCTCTTTCCTCTTTCTGTAATAGATTATCATGTAACTAACTCCTTAGTCATTTCATGATGTTGTATTACCAAGAGGGCCCAGAGATACCTCGTACAGAGTGAAAAATCCCAGTCTTGACCCATGCCAACTCAACAGACACCTTCAGAGATACCTGTAGAGCACCTTTATGATCACCCAGTTACATTGTGATGTTTGATAGCACACAAGGAACCTCCGGAGTCCGGAGTTGCATTATCTAGTGGTCGAAGAAACATCTATTTGAAATTACGAAAGCAGTAGCAATAAACTGAAAGATCATATGCTATGCTAACGTTGGGTCTTGTCCACCACATCATTCTCCTAATGATGTGGTCCTGTTATCGAATGACAACTCATGTCTATGGTTAGGAAACCTTAACCATCTTTGATCAATGAGATAGTCTAGTAGAGGCTCACTAGGGACATGGTATCTGTTTATGTATCCGCACATGTATTTAAGTTTCGGGTCAATACAATTCTAGCATGAATAATAAACCTTTATCATGAATATGGAAATATGATAATAACAACTTTATTATTGCCTCTAAGGCATATTTCCATCATTTGAATTGATCTATGAGTGCTAAGTTCGATCTCCACCAGAAAGAGCCAACCTTATGATCTCCTGGGAGTTGTCCATTACTATAGTGTCTCTCCCAAATTAAATTAACCGAGGGTATGTCATGCCTATTGAAGAACTTATGAAGGTTTGTTATGAGCAGAGTCTTGTTTTGTTTGTAGATATCCATAACTCCTAGGCCTCCTTGATATTTGGGTCTACAAACAGTGTGCCATGCAACTAAAGCTGGTCTGTGATCTTCCAAATCAGGGCTTCTCCATAGACAGTGTCTCAAGTACTTAATGATCTGTTCCTTGATGGTAATAGGTATGTCCAGGCAACACCTGCAGAAAATTGGTAATGATGCAAGCACTAATTTTGACTAGGAGCAACCTTCCTACGTGAGTCATAAAAGTAGAAATACCTGCTAATCTCTTAGCAATTCTGTTGACTAGGGGCAAACATTGTTCCACAGTTGGTTTATAGATTCCTAAAGGAAGGCCCAAGTAAGTAAAAGGGAATTGTCCTCTTACACATTGCAGTGTGTGAGTGAAAATATTTATTCTGTCTTCTGCAATGTTTATGGGCACCATGATTGATTTCCAATAATTGACTTTTAGTCTAGCGGCTGAGGCAAATGTGTTTAACAGGGCTTTGAGACATATCAGCTACTTTGCATTTGCTTGCATAAGAACCAGGGTATCATCTGCATACTGTACTACTCGAGAATCAGGACAGGAGTAGACTTGCAATGGTGGAGTAATTATACTCAGTATGCTGGCCTTATTAAGTATTGATTGTAGGAGATCAGCAGACAACACAGAAATCAATGGGGAAAGGGGATCACCCTGCCTCACTCCTCTTCTATAGTAGAATTTTTTTGCCATGGAATCCATTCAACATCACAGCATATGTGGCAGATGTGAAAACTAAGTGCATCCAGCAAATCTACTTGTCTCCAAATCCCTTTACTCTGAGTATATCAACAATTTCCTGATGTTCGATAGTGTCGAAAGCTTTCTCAAAATCCATTTTAATCACCAGCATCACTTCTTTTGATTTATGACATTGATGGATATATTCATATTGTTGGGGAACGTAGCATGCAATTTCAAAAAAATCCTATGCTCACGCAAGATCTATCTAGGAGATGCATAGCAACTAGAGTGGGAGAGTGTGTCCATGTACCCTTATAGGCCGAAAGCAGAAGCGCTAGCTTAATGCGGTTGATATAGTCGAAAATCTTCTCGATTCAACCGATCAAGCACCGAATGTATGGTACGTCCGAGTTCTGCACATGTTCAGCTCGATGACGTCCCTCGAACTCTCGATCCAGCAAAGTGTCAAGGGAGAGTTTCGACAGCATGATGGCATGGTGACTGTGATGGTGAAGTGATCCGCGCAGGGCTTCGCGTAAGCACTACGACAATATAACCAAAGGAGTAAACGGTGGAAGGGGGCACCGCACACGGCTAAGAACAATTGATGTCCGTCGAGGTGCCTCCCCGAACCCATATATAAAGGAGGGAGAGGGGAGGAGGCCGGCCTAGGGAGCGCCAAGTGGAGAGGAATCCCACTTGGACTCGTAGTCCTGTTCGCCCCCACCCCTCTTTCCTTCTATCAGAGGGGAAAAGATGGAAGGAGAGGGAGTAGGAGAAGGAAAGGGCGTGACACCCCCTTCCCTTGTCCAATTCGGTCTCCTTTCTTGTGGGGGCGCACCAGCCCCTTGTGGGCTGGTTAGCCTCCCTCCTATGGCCCATATGGCCCATATCTTCCACCGGGGGGTTCCAGTAACCCCTCCGGTACTCCAGTATGTACCCGATACACTCCGGAACCCTTTCGGTGTCTGAATACTACCTTCCAATATATCAATCTTTATCTCTCGACCATTTAGAGACTCCTCGTCATGTCCGTGATCTGATCCGGGACTCCGAAAAACCTTCGGTCACCAATACACATAACTCATATAATATATATCGTCATGTCAACATACATTATTCCCTTTGTCATCGGTATGTTACTTGCCCGAGATTCGATCGTCGCTATCTTCATACCTAGTTCAATCTCATTACCGGCAAGTCTCTTTACTCGTTCCGTAATGCATGATTCCGCAACTAACTCATTAGTCACATTGCTTGCAAGGCTTCATATGATGTGCATTACCGAGAGGCCCTAGAGATACCTCTCCGATACTCGGAGTGACAAATCCTAATCTCGATCTATGCCAACCCAACAAACACCTTTGGAGATACCTGTGGAGCATATTTATAATTACCCAGTTACGTTTTGACGTTTGATAACACACAAGGCATTCCTCCGGTGTCCGGGAGTTGCATAATCTCATAGTCAGAGGAATATGTATTTGACATGAAGAAAGCAGTAGCAATAGAACTGAACAATCATTATGCTATGCTAACGGATGGGTCTTGTCCATCACATCATTCTCCTAGTGATGTGATCTCGTTCATCAAATGAAAACACATGTCCATGGCTAGGAAACTTAACCATCTTTGATCAACGAGCTATTCAAGTAGAGGCAGACTAGGGACACTATGTTTTGTATGTGTATTCACACATGTATCAAGTTTCTGGTTAATACAATTCTAGCATGAAAAATAAACATTTATCATGAATAAGCAAATATAAAATAACAACTTTATTATTGCCTCTAGGGCATATTTACTTCAGTCTCCCACTTGCACTAGAGTCAACAATCTAGTTCACATCGCCATGTGATTTAACTCCAATAGTTCACATCTTTATGTGATTAACACCCATAGTTACATCGCCATGTGACCAACACCCAAAGGGTTTACTAGAGTTAATAATCTAGTGTCACACCCTGATTTTCATGGCACCACACTTAAGCTAATAAATCATGATAAATTGTGGTTTGACTAAAAACTTTTGTGTGTTTTGGTCTTTGTTTGATTTGATTCTTGTCAGTTGTTTGCAAGTGCTCTAAAAATCAAATACATCCTCCAACTCTTATACTCCTTCTCCTTGATCCAAAAACCTTGCCCAGTGAACATGCCATGTGTATAGGACATAAAAATAATTTCTTATAAAAATAATTTGGCCAAATAGTATTTTCAAAAATTAGTTTTCCAAAAACCCCTGAATTGAGATTTGCACTGCAAGTACATAATTAAGGGCAGTAAAAATCTTTACAAAAATATATTTGACTCCTATGAGGTATAGGACACCCATAAACCCCAAAAATATAATTTTAAAACTTATTTTATTATTTTATTTAAAGGATTTTTCTTTAGGCCAGAAATGATCTTTAATAGGTTAAAATTGTTTTAATGGTTTAAAAATATTTGTGAAAATTTAGGGAAACGAAGTGGACATATATTGTCCAGATATAAGAGTTTCAATATAGGGTCATGTTCAAAATATTGGTCAAATCTCTCAAAAACCCTTTCTGGATATTTCAAGCTTTTGAAATATTTACAAAGGAAATATTCTCCAAAAATTCCAAGAAAATTCTATCATGTCACATATGACACGTTGGATGATCTTGACAAGTCTCATGTCATGCAGAATAGTATAACCCCATGAAACCCTCTCAAAACCATTTCTGCCCTTTTTCAAGTTTGAACAACTTTGCATTAGCACACTTGTCCAAATACTCTCAAGCTTGGTCCACATGCTACAATGGTCCAATAAATAATCTAGACCAAGTATAAAAAGTTGGAGAACAAGTTAACTTGCTCAAAGTGCCCTAAAACCCTTCCTGTCCAGAACCAAATTTGAACAACTCTACATTGGAAACTATCTCTTTTTGATCTCAACTTTTGTGGACATGTTCAGAATCTCAAATGATGACACTACACCAAGTAGTGCACCAATGAGAAGAGTTTAGCTTAGCTAGATCTAAGCAAGTCCATTTTTGTTGATTTCTAGGGTTTACAAAAGTTGCATTGGCAACTTTGCCCAAATGGACTCAACCTTGGTGGAACCTATTATTATATCATGCCATTTGACCCTGTCAATCCTCATGACAAGAGGAGTTCATCTTATTTCCCAAACCAGCAACAAACACCTTCTCCCATTTTATTAAAACCCCTGTTTTGACCATTTCCACTCTTCTCCTTCCTCTCTCTTCATCCACTGGCCACCCAAAGCATCCAAGGAGAAGATCCCTTCCTTAGCACCCCCCAAAGACTACTGGACATGCAAGGGCGCGCCCACAAGCATAGAAAATGGCCTGGACAGCCATATGGGCGCTCTGGAGCGCGCTACAGTGCGCCCTTGCACTGTAGCCGCTCTCTGCCCAAGCCACCCGACGACCTTGGGCGCCGGGAGCGTGTCCCCCGAGTCTGTCTCGGCGTGCGTGACACGCCTAGCTGTCGGGCCCGTCGCCCCTCGGCCTCCTTTGCCCCTGTCAAGCTCACCCGAATGCCGCCCAAGCTCACCGGTCGTTGCACTCGTGCGGGACCTTCTCTGGCGTCGCCCCGCTCCCCCTCTCACCTTACTCGCTCCTGGATGAACTCCACGAGTGCCACTGACCCATCCAAGAACCCTCCCTCGACCACCACCATGATTTCCGCGAGCACCCGTGAGCTTGGCTCACGGTGCACCATGGCCTCGCCTTATAGGGCCTCCCCTGGTCTCTCCCTCGTCTCCATTCACTCTCCCCCCTCTCCTAGTCCTGCTGGACCAGCCCTCTCTCTCTCCCGCGTCCCCTATCCTCCCCCACAGCCAAAGAATCGCCGCCGGCCGCCGCCAAAATTCGTGGTATCCCGAGCTCCTCCGTGGGTGTGAAGCACATGGACGGGATCGGCGCATTGCGCTGAGTCCTCCGGTGTGCAGGGCACCGTCGCAGGTGACCGGAGCCGCTGCAACGGGCGCCGGTGCCGCTCGGCCGCGCCTCCCCTGTCGCTCCTCTCCCTCAGGTGCAAGGTAGGGGACGACCACCCCGCCAGCTCGCAGGGGGCCCGCCCGTCAGCGGCAGAGGTGACCGAGCCGGCCCACCAGTCGGGTTAAGTTGAAACGGCTTCGGGCCGACCCGCTTGCCCCGCTGGGTGGCGCCCTCCTGCAGTGCGCCTTCGACGTCACCTCCTCCCTCGCGCAGCTGAGCCACTGGGCCGAGCCCAGTAGGCGCTGTTTAGCTGGGCTTCGCCCAGGCGCTTTATAAGCTTGACATCTTTTCTTCCTTTTTCTTTTTTTAAATATTGTAAAATCTCTAGAGAATTCAAATGGACTCCATATTTGATGATTCAAATTTCTGGTAGCTCATAAAATCATGGTGTATCTTATGGTGCAACTTGCACATTTTTCCAGAAACCTTTTTTTCACAAATATTTATCATATCCTATTTTTCCTATTTTTGTGATGAACTTTAGAAAATCACAGAGAGCTCAAAATTGATTCAAATGCCTTGATTCGAATTCCTAGATGCTTCTAAGTTCATAACTTAGTTTATGAACATTTTTATTAATATTTTCTGTGCCCCACAAAATAATGAGCCATTTCTTCATATTAGCCAACTTTGCCAATTCCTAGGAAAATCATTTGAACTCCAAATCCAGTAAAACCAACTCTGAGAGGCTTCTAAAATCATGCTTTGTTAAATGGGTGCCTTTGCTCATTTTTCAATATAATGTTTCTGTGCACTTCTTGCAAATCCTTAAACCCCTTGATTCCATCATATCGAAATGTTGCTAAATATCCATTGATCCACTTCCAATGAAACCACCTTGGTCATTCCTCATATGACCAGAGGTATACTAGAAAAGTCCAACTCACATTTTTAGAGCACTTTTATTTTGCCTGGTCGTGTTGCTTATTATGGTTGTTTTCGGCGATATTTGACGAAGTAGATGAAATGCTCGGAGTTATACCAGAGATATTTGAAGACCTCGAAGACTTTGTTAAAATAGGAAAGCAGCCCTTTGAGCATGTCTATGATACCCTTTTTATGCATGTCATATAGCACTTTTATTGCTTGCATCGGAGACATGATACTGTGGTAACCACATGGGGTGGTTTGCCACCGTTACTTCCTCGTTGATACTTGCATTGTGCACGACCCTACCTTCTTATGAGGGTTATGCCGGTGGGAGTAGATAGGATGCTAAAGTAGATGCTACGCAAAAAGGGACAGGTATATGCATGGTGAAGGAGACAAAGTATTTTCAAAAGACTTTTCGAAAACCCCGTCGGGTGCCACTTATGCCCGAGGGAGATGATGAGATGGGTAACCACTTGATGACGAAGTGGTGTACCGAGGCAAGTGTGTTTTGTTTTCAAAAACGGATTAGATTTAAGATTTGTCGACTGTCCCAACCTTACATGCGCAACCACTCTACCCTTGTATGGGAAAGGGCATTATTGATTACCTAGGCCGATACTAGCTTGGAGCCCGCATTACTAGTGACGGTGGAGAGTTGGTGCTCTCCCTCGGGACGGGGTCATGCCAGGTAGGGCGGCCATGACTGTTTTCATAGGGCACCAGATACACCGTTGTGTCCCCTCTCGGATGTTACGATCTCGAGTGAGTCTCGTATGATGTACATCGTGAGAATACGGAACAACGAGTGGACTCCTTGTTAGCGTCGTCCAGGGAAAGATAGTGATCGGGTGCTTACTCCGGGTACTTGAGGTATCGCGGGTCGTGGATGACACGGATGTTCCCCGGATCTTGTGGGTAAAGTGTGCAACCTAAAACTATTCGAATAGCCGTGTCCACGGTTAAGGATAGTTGGGCGGTGCTGCTTAAACTACATCCAGAGCTTCACAAACTAGTGTGTGTGTTCGGATAATTGGGGAAAACTACTTGGGTCAAGTCAAGGGACTTGACATGATTGAGTTGGGTTGATGCCCACTCTATTTATGTTGATATCTGTAACCTGTCCTCATGGTTACTTGAATTCTCCTGATGCATGTCTTACAAGTTGTTGAACATGTCGTTGCACTCAAAACTAGCTTTCTGCAAAATTTACCTATATCATGCATTGTTACATCTTGGACCAAAACATGGGTTGCTTGCGAGTACATTCAAAGTACTCATTGGCCTGCCACTAGTTATTTAATTGGCCAGGCATGGAAGAACCAGAGTTTGAAGAAGAGTTCTTTGGAGACGAACATGCGAACTAGGATGTTTCCCAGTCAGAATACCTTTAGGGTTAAGGCAGATGGCATGGGTTCTACTTATCGACGAAGAGTTCTGCTGCTTATATTTCATTTGATGCTCAACCCTTAAGGCTTTATCAATGTAAGACTTGACCATAATGGTCATAATTTGTGTAAGACGGTATGAATGGATGTAAGACTCTTGTTATTCAACTTCTGTGTGTTCAGTGAGCATTGATCTCTGGGATCACTGTACAGTTGCATTCGGTGATCACGACTTATGAGTCGGGGTCCCCACATCTAGTTCACATCGCTATGTGATTAACACCCAAACAGTACTAAGGTGTGATCATGTTTTACTTGTGAGAGCAGTTTAGTTAACGGGTCTGCTACATTCAGAGCCGTATGTATTTTGCAAATTTTATACGTCTACATTTCTCTACATGGATATACTCTAGCTAATTGCTCCCACTTTCAATATGTATCCATATTGAGACTTAGAGTCATCCGGATTGGTGTAAAAGCTTGCATCAACGTAAGTCGTTACGACGACCTCTTTATCACCTCCATAACCGAGAAATATTTCCTTAGTCCTCTTAGGTAACTAAGGATAACTTTGACCGCTATCTAGTGATCCACACCTGGATCACTATCGCACCCCCTTGCCAAACTCATACCAAGACACACAACTGGTCTGGTACATAGCTTGGCATACTTTATAGAACCTATGACTGAGGCATAGGGAATGACTTTCATTCTCTTTCTATCTTCTACCAAGACACACAACTTTACACCTTGTAATACAGGCAAGAACTCCTTCTTTGACTGGTCCATTTTGAACTCTTTCAAAATCTTGTCAAGGTATGTACTCATTGAAAGTATTATCAAACGTCTTGATCTATCTCTATATTTTCTTGATGCCCAATATGTAAGCAGCTTTCACCGAGGTCTTTCATTGAAAAACTTTTATTCAAGTATCCTTTTATGCTATCAACAAATTCTACATCATTTCCAATCAACAATATGTCATCCACATATAATATTAGAAATTCTATAGAGCTCCCACTCACTTTCTTGTAAACACAAGCTTCTCCAAAAGTCTGTATAAAACCATATGCTTTGATCACCTCATCAAATCGTATATTCCAACTCTGAGATGCTTGCACCAGTCCATAGATGGATCGCTGGAGCTTGCACGCTTTGTTAGCACCTTCAGGATCGAGGAAACTTTCTGGTTGCATCATATACAACTCTTCTCAGAGATATCCATTCAAGGATGTAGTTTTTGACATCCATTTGCTAGATTTCATAAAATGTGGGAATTGCTAACATGATTCAGACAGACTTAAGCTTTGAGATGGGTGAGAAAGTCTCATCATAGTCAACTCCTTGAACTTGTCGAAAACCTTTTGCAACAAGTTGAGCTGTGTAGACAGTAACACTATCATCAGCGTCAGTCTTCTTCTTGAAGATCCATTTATCCTATGTGGGTCGCCGATCATCGGGTAGATCAACCAAAGTCCACACTTTGTTCTCATACATGGATCCTATCTCAGATTTCATGGCTCAAGCCATTTATCGGAATTTGGGCTCATCATAGCTTCTTCATAGTTCGTAGGTTCATCATGGTCAAGTAAGATAACCTCCACAACAGGATTACCGTACCAATCTGGTGCGGATCGTGCTCTGTTTGACCTACGAGTTTCTATAGCAACTTGATCTCAAGTTTCAGGATCTGTATCATTAGTTTCCTCTGCATTTGGTGTAGGCATCACAAGAACTGATACGTCTCCAACATATCTATAATTTTTTATTGTTCCATGCTATTATATTACCCATTTTGGATGTTTATGGGTTTTACTGTACACTTTTATATCTTTTTGGGACTAACCTACTAACCAGAGGCCCAACCTGAATTGTTGTTTTTTGCCTATTTTAGTGTTTCGCGGAAAAGGAATATAAAACAGAGTAAAAATGGAATGAAACCTTCGGGAGCAATCTTTTTGGAACAAACGCAATCCAAGAGACTTGGGGTGGACGTCAAGAAGCAGTCGAGGCGGCCACGAGGGTGTAGGGCGCACACCTAGGGGTGGGAGCCCCCTGCCTCGTGGGCCTCCCGTGGCTCCCCTGACCGACCTCCTTCGCCTATATATATCTATGTACCCCGAAAACATCCAGGGGCACCACGAAAAACTATTTCCACCGCCGCGACCTTCTATACCCATGAGATCCCATCTTGGAGCCTTTTCCGGCGCTCCGCCGGAGGGGGAATCGATCATGGAGGGCCTCTACATCATCAGCAAGGCCTCTTCGATGAGTTGTGAGTAGTTTACCACAGACCTTCGGGTCCATGGTTATTAGCTAGATGGCTTATTCTCTCTCTTTGAATCTCAATACAAAGTTCTGCTTGATCTTCTTGGAGATCTATTCGATGTAACTCTTTTTGCGTTGTGTTTGTCAAGATCCGATGAATTGTGGGTTTATGATCGAGTTTATCTATGAGAAATATTTGAATCTCCTCTGAATTCTTTTATGTATGTTTGGTTATCTTTGCAAGTCTCTTCAAATTATCAGTTTGGTTTGCCCTACTAGATTGATCTTTCTTGCAATGGGAGAAGTGCTTAGCTTTGGGTTCAATCTTGTGGTGTCCTTTCCCAGTGACAGTAGAGGAAGCAAGGCATGTATTGCATTGTTGCCATCGAGGATAAAAATATGGGGTTTACATAAAATTGCTTGAGTTTATTCCTCTACACCATGTCATCTTACTTAATGCGTTACTATGTTCTTTATGAACTTAATACTCTAGATGTAGGCAGGTGTCGGTGTCAAAACCGGCGGATCTCGGGTAGGGGGTCCCGAACTGTGCGTCTAGGCGGATTGTAACAGGAGACAAGGGACACGATGTTTTTACCCAGGTTCGGGCCCTCTCGATGGAGGTAAAACCCTACTCCTGCTTCATTAATATTGATGATATGGGTAGTACAAGAGTTGATCTACCACGAGATCAGAGAGGCTAAACCCTAGAAGCTAACATATGGTATGATTGTTGTTCATCCTACGGACTAAAACTCTCCGGTTTATATAGACACCGGAGAGGGCTAGGGTTACATAGAGTCGGTTACAATGGGAGGAGATCTTCATATCATATCACCAGGCTTGCCTTCCACGCCAAGGAAAGTCCTATCCGGACACGGGACGAAGTATTCAATCTTGTATCTTCATAGTCCGGGAGTCCGGCCAAAGGTCATAGTCCGGCCATCCGGACACCCCCTAATCCAGGACTCACTCAGTAGCCCCTTAACCTGGCTTCAATGACGACGAGTCCAGCGCGCAAATTGTCTTCGGCATTGCAAGGTGGGTTCCTCCTCCGAATACGTCATAGAAGATGTTGAACACAAGGATAGTGTCCGGCTCTGCAAAATAAGTTCCACATACCACCGTAGACAGAATAATATCTGCACAAATCTAATCTGTTGACGTATTCTGCAGCGTGACATCACGCCATGGCCAGGCCTTTATTTGAATCATTTTACTGTTCCACCTCAGCGCGTTTAGCGAGGCGGTTTCCTAGGCACGTCTTGTCAAAGCAGAGATCGTGTCCCCTTATTCCGGGATTCTCATCAATACGAGCGTGGGTAACCCAACCGTGCCTTTGGTATGACTCCCTAATTGAAAGCGAGTCCCAAACGGTTACGGGGAGGGCTCTTGGTATTCAACCCCTATATAAAGAGACCAAGGCTCGACTCCTTTCTTTTCAATTCAATCGAATCCGCCCCTCGCCTCGAGTTCCAACACTCAAAGCTCCAGTTTTAGGCGCTTCGGACCTTCGACGATGTCCGGCTCCGACCTTCAAGGCCGGTGGATGCCTTCCTCCGTTACGAAAGAAGACGTGCGAAAGATGAGAGATCCCAGGTATCTAACCGGCGAAATCTCGCATAGGCTGCCTGCTCAAGGGCAGGCCATTCCCACTCCCCAGCCCGGTGAGAGCATGGTGTTCATATCTCACTTCCTTCGGGGGCTAGGCTTCCCGATTGATTCCTTCGTGAGGGGGCTTATGTTTTATTACGGGCTGGAATTTCACGACTTAGCTCCGGAGTCCATCCTCCAAATCTCATCGTTCATTGTCGTGTGTGAGGACTTTCTCCATATTACTCCTCACTTCGGATTGTGGCTTAGAACCTTCAAGGTGGAACCGAAGATGATCGAGGGGAAGCACGCTGAGTGCAGAGGAGTTATCATAAACAAGATGGCCGACGCTCCATGGCCCGAGGGCTCTTTCCAAGAGGAGTTCGGCTTATGGCAACGGGACTAGTTTTACATCACAGCCCCCAGGGGCACCACATGGGTGGCGCCACCTGCTTTTCGCTCGGGTCCCCCACCATGGCTAGCGTCATGGGTCAATGAAGGGCTTATCTGGGGGACGTCCCAAGACGTGCCCTTGCTGTAGGACCGCATTCGAGATCTCCTAGAAAGAGATATCAACTTGACCGTAGTGGCGCAAGTTATGCTGATTCGCCGCATGCTTCCCTACAAACGTCGCCCTCTCCGCCTGTGGGAATTTAATCCGGAGGGACCGCGAGTCCTTCAACACTTTATGGTCACGACGCCCGTGGAGATGTACAAATTGTTCTTCGGAACACAAGCAAGGTGTCCGGACTTGTCCGAGGACGCAGGTCTGAGCTGCAATCACCCGGATGCTCAAGTAAGTCGCCCCGTATTTGGACACGCCATCCGTATTTTCATCATAGAATTGCCCTTAACAGAGCTATCCTTTGAACAGGAGTGGATAGCGAAGGCAAAGCTTATCAGGTGTCCAGCCCCCCTGCCTGAGACCGTGCCGGATCCCGTGTTAACCAGGATGCTGGAGATTGTGCTTTCGGCAAAAGGAGAAGAGGGGAACCAAGGAGCTACCGCCTCCGTGAAGGAGGCTGTCAGGAAGGGAGGAATCGAGAATTCCCCCAACCCGGGAAAGAAAAGGACTGCCTCTGAAGACCCGGAGGGGATGGCCTCAAAACGGGGGAAGAAATCTTCGCCAGAGGATCCGACGCCGGAGAATGCCCCGGCTGCATTGCGCCCTCAAGGGGATCAGCTCTCCTTTGAGACGTAAGTAAAGAGAGGGGTTCCAAAATGAGTGGCATCCCTGTTTTATTTCTGAGGAAGATAACCGAAATATTACCTTGCAGTTCGGATCTCAACCCTTCTCAGCAGAGGTCATCTTCAGGGGATCTTCGTCCAGAGATGATGGAGAGCGAAACGTCTCCCCTAGCTGCACCGTCTTACGAGGCAGGCGACCCTGAGGTGTCGTCCCGGGGGGTTTTTCCAAGTCCGGACCCTGAAAAAGGTCGTCAGGCTAGTCCGGCACCCTCTGGTGCGCGGTCGGAGGGGCTGAAGGGTATGCTCGGGCGAGCGTACATCTCAGAAGAACACCATATGTTGATGAACATGGTGATAGGAAGGATTTCATCCGCGGAAAGCGGATTGTACGAGGCCGCCAGGAGTTTACTGACAGGCTTTGAGGTACGTGGAAAGGTGTACCTTTTGGTGGAGCCGCATATATAAAATGCGCCCTATATAAATAGTAGCCCCTGAGACTCTGTGTGTCGTCAAAAGTGACGGCGCACAGAGGATCATAACCCCAGGTATAATATGTCACCTTTTTATGAAGGTGGCGAGGCGTTCGGTGGCTAGCCGGACTGATGAATCTGTCGAGCTAAAGCGGCAACTTAACGTGGCAGATGCCGACATCGCGCTTGTAAATAAGTGGCTAGACGAGGCACAAGGTATGTTCCAAAGACATTTGATAAGAGGAGTTCGATGCTCGTGCCTTATAGGATATGTGCTTAATGTAGATGGTGCTGCTGCCGTGGAGAACCTTCGGGCGGAACTTGCCCGAGCCAAGGAGCAAGCCAGGAAAAGTGATGCGGCTGCCATTAAGGCGGCTGAAGAGCTAAAAGCCGAACAGGCTGCTCACTGCCAGAGCAAGAAAGTAATAGCCGAGATGGCTATAAAATTGAAGGATGCTGCCGACCGCTGTAAATTTCTTGAACAAGAAGATAGGGAGGCTCAGAAGGACCTTGAAAAGATCACTGCCGAGGCCAAGGATACTCGCTCTGCAATGAGAGTTATGAAGGAGGAGCTACGTCAGGCCGGAGATATCACGGTTGGAAAGACCTATATGCTGCGGATGAAGTTCGGGGATCCTAAGTATGCTCCGTTAGACCGACAGTGGAGTGCGGAAAACACTTATCTGGATTTGGCAGCGAGTGCGGCAGACGCAACCGAACACTTCCGAGGTCGAGGTGACCATGAATTGGAAGAACTTTTTTGGTCGTAGTTCCACAATCCAGAACGCCCACTTTCGGTATCCGACCGTTTGGCCGCCTGGGCGGAGCTGAACAGGTTATCCGGACTCGCCACGAGGTATGTTGCGAGTCATTTGTGGCCGGAAGAGCCAGAGCCGAAGAGTTAGTTTAGCTTGGTGCAGCAGTTCCTTGGTTCGGTGCCGCATGTTGATGCAATGAAGAGGTCGGCGTGCATAGAGGGTGCATAAATGGCTCTTGCCCGTGTCAAAACATACTGGGCGGATATGAAGGCCAGTGTTGTTGCATCCCGGGATTCGGACGAAAGCCGAGTACCTTCCAAGCACTACTTTGAGGAAGTTCTTCCTGGCGCTCGTTTAATAGAGGCGCAGTGCTCGAAGGATGTTGTGTTCGAGTAGCATGTGCCATTGTAAAACGAATATTTTGATAGAATATAAAAGCTTTTTATACTTGTGCTTGCAAGAATTATAATACCTCCTGCGCGGCCGTTAATGTATATGTGTATATAACCTCAAAGATGGCAGTCGTTGGCTTCAGCCCCCACGCATATAATGCGGGGGTGTTTGCAAAAAGGCGCCTTTTCAAACTTAATCCAACGTCTTGGTCCTACAAAGGAGGTGATAGCGCAGCGAACTATGCAACCGGACTATAATGCTTTATCACTTTCACTTAGCCATAGGAGTTGGACAGTGGGGCTACTTAATAGCCCCTAGGGGCACCGCGCTCGCCCGAATTCAGGGCGCGTGTGTGCCTGACCGGAAAGCGGCCCTTCGTTAATGCGGAGGAATCCTAAATATTCCGAGAGTCATCGAGTGGTTGACCAGTCTCTCGCTATATCATGACAGTCAGTTTTCGGCTTTTCTCTACTGAGGTTCTCGCCTGGCTGAACCGAGGCACAATCGCAGTAGTTCTCCTGGTGCCGCCTTAGCCAATAGAGCGCAACGTAAGGCAGCAAAACACAGGAGCTGGGCAAACCCAACATTTGACCAAAGACATGTTTCGGAGCTGATGCATATAAGGCCAAACTCGCGATGCCGAACACTCCCTAAGGTATTCGGTCTTTATGAAGACGGGCCGAACCAAAGCCCTTGGTAAAAAAGCCCCTGGTGTCCAGGTACGCGCAAAATTCTGGCATGGCCACATGCCAAGGCGCCAGCCTCCTCCTGGGTTATAGTGAAAACCGGGGGATTTCATCAACAAGAGATAGTAAAAAAGGTTTACACAGGGTCTTAATCTGAAAAGAATCCTTAAAACGGGTCCCTACTGCACGTCTGCGCCTGTGTCTCTGTTGTGCCGTATCCTGGACGGGCGTAGCACGGTGTTCATCTGCGAAAGAGAGGAACTTAGTAAAAAGTAATCATGCGAGAAATATGTATTAAAATAAACAAAATATAATCCAGAGACATGAGAAAAATTGAGCCGTGTTGTCTCCTGGTGTAAACACGCGGAGCCCCTTGTACAGGGTTATGCGGCTATTAAGCCTTTGTATGTTTACGCCG
Source organism: Triticum dicoccoides (assembly GCF_002162155.2). Taxonomy (NCBI): domain Eukaryota; kingdom Viridiplantae; phylum Streptophyta; class Magnoliopsida; order Poales; family Poaceae; genus Triticum; species Triticum dicoccoides. The sequence continues at coordinate 805,400,442 of NC_041383.1, forward strand.
GACTCGTAGAGCCGTGTCCGGGGTAGTAGGGCTGGATTAGTGTGCGGGTGTTCAGGCGGCCGCACCATTACCCATACTTTGGGGATCAATTGACATTTCCTTTTAAAGAGATGATGCATCGTGGACCGGGCATTTTGAGTGTAAGGGATGCATAATGCAGTATTGCGTTAAAGCGGGCGAAAGCTTCACGTCCCAGTAGTGCTTGATAGCGACTTATGAATGGGGCGATATGGAAGGTTAGTTTTTCGCTTCGGAAGTTGTCGGGTGAGCCGAACATGACTTCTAACGAAAGGGAACCCATAATCTGGATATCTGGGCCCGGCGTGACTCCTTGAAAGGATGTGTTGCCATGGCGAATTATTGCTGGGTTTTGTCACATCCCTAGTTCTGGTATGACCTAGACTAGCTAGCCAGTTGTGCATCATTTTTAAATTCCTTTTAATTTCGAAATGAGGACTTGTGAAACCCTCAGAATCATCTCTAAAAATGACCCAAATAAAAAATTGTTCCAAAAAGGTCCAAGAAAATGTTCGTGTTGCTCTCTGAAAATATTGGTCAGAGGTAAAATTCAAACAAATATTTTAGGAGCTCATGGATATTTATTTTGGCCATTTGGATTAATACGATAATTATTTGCATTGGATATATATATGTCATATATATAATATATGTCCAAAAATTATGCCATTTGCTGAGGAGCTCTGGAATAATATAGTTAGCTCCTGCAAAAATTGGCATAAGGTAATAAAATGATTTTGTATTTTAATTAAAGCAAAACAAATGTCAGAAAAATAGAAATAGAAATAAAAGAGGAAAACCCTACCTGGACTTACCCGCGGCCTGGCACTGTGTGGCCTGGCCCAGCGGCCCAGCAGGCCGGCCCAGCCAGCTGGCCGACGCCAGTCGCCCCCTTCCTCGCGCCAGTCGTCCCCTTCCAACGGTTGGGGCCACGTCTCCCCGCCACCTCCTGCTTCTCCCCCTCGTCGTCTGGATGCCCCGGGCGACGCCACGCGCCCTCCCGACCGCTCTCACTCTCCCCCTCTTCTCTCCCTCGCCGTTTCCCACCGTGCCCGAACGCTGCCGTCGCCGCCGCACGCCGTTGCCGTAGCCACCGCCTCCCCCTCGCCTCTCCGACACGCGCAGGAGCTCCGCCTCCTCGCTCTGAAGCTCTCCGCCGAGCCACACAAGCCGGAGCGCCCGTGGAGCCGTCATCGTCGCCTTCATCACCTCCGGCCGCCGCAGATCGCCATCGCCGCTTTGTCGCCTCCAGCGCGTCCCCGGCCACAACGAGCAGCCCTGCAAGTCCGCCGTGAGCCCTGCTTCTTCTCCCCTCTCTCCCTTGGTCGCGCTCTCCCTCTAGCTGTCGTCTCCACCGTGGCTGAACCTTCCCCGCCGCTGAGCTCGCCGTCGACGCAGCTCCGGTGACCATTTGGTCACCCCGGCTAGTCCAACAAGCTCGTAAGGCCCCGTAGAGCATCCCTAGCGCTTTGCTTCTCTCGTCTTCGAGCTCCAAACGCGCTCTCGTGCACGACCGAACTCCGGCGGCCACAACCGAGATCGCCGCCGCCGACTCCGGCCATCCCAGGCCCAGCCACGGCCACCGGCCGACGCGCCATCGAGCTGGCTCACCAACGCGCCTAGCCACGCGTCATTTGGAGCACCACAGAGGAAACCCGGGGCCCAAGTACGCCGCGGATCTCGCTGGCGACTAACCGCCAGCGGGTTTGACTTGTTTGACCTGGTGTTTGACCCGCCTAGGGTCACTGACGCGTGGGCCATGCCCCTGTTTAGTTTAGGTGTTAGTTTAGTTAGCGCTAATTAACTCAGTTAATTAGTTGTCTCTCTGACAGGTGGGCCCAGGCCCTAATTAACCTAGGTTAGTGCTAACCTAACACTAACTATCTCTGTTAGTTATATGTTACACTGACATGTGGGTCCCAGCCGTCAGGTTTGACCTGGTCAGCACCGTTGACCTGCTGATGCAAGCATGACGTCATGCTGGTGCAATAATATATTTTCTGGAATTAAAATAAATCAGGAAATTCCAGAAAATGTTCAAAACTTCAAAAATTCATATCAATTCAACTGTAGCTCAGATTGAAATAAATTATATATGAAAAATTATCAGAAAAATGCAACTTATCCATCTGTACCAGTTTCATGCATGAAAAACCAAGTTATACCTGCTGGATAAGTGAAACACTAAAATGGCTTATATGAAGAGCTTATTTGGAGATGCATTTGAACCTTTGGTTCAAATGGACTTCAAACCAAATGAATACTAGTTGCATTAGCTCAAACAGCATCACATCTTCATGCCATGTTCATGCATCATATTTTTGCATATGCTTGTGTATTGATTGTTGGCACCGTTCCTTCTCGATAGGTCCTGCTCCAGAGACCGTTCCAGAGTACCTGTCTGAGGAGCAGTGCCCCCTTGTTGATCTACCAGGCAAGCAAACCCCCTTGTTCATTCCGATACAATCCTACTCTCTCGCTCCTGCTCTTAGTTATTGCATTAGGAAAACAACGATTCATCTGCTACTTTGTGCTGCGGTAGTTGAACCCATTCCTCTGCATGACCCGTCATTGCCAGAGTAAATAGTTGAAACCCACTAGCATGTGTAGGAGTTGATTGAGCCATGTTGTGTTCCTACCATGCTATGCCTGCTATTGCTTAGAGTTGTGTCAGGTCTGGTTCATTGGGAATGAATTGGAGTGTTACGATATGTTCTGATGCTGAGAGTTAAGTGTGTGAACACGATTTGGTAAAGGTAGCGGTGAGAGGCCATGTAGGAGTACATGGTGGGTTGTCTCACTGGAACCGTCCTTAAGCACTGAGTTCTGTGTATGTTGTCCAATGACCAGCTACTACCACACATTGGAATGCTTAAGTGCCCCTCTCGACTTATTAACCAACTTGGTCTCTGTCCAGGAGTCGCAACTAGTTTCTGGTGTTTGTAGGTACTGTTAGTGGTCTACCAAGTGGCACCCGGCCAGGTGGGCTTGGGACAAACTAGGCACAGTGGCACGGTGTACCAAGTGGCACCTGGATGGTGGGCTTGGGAACCCTGCTCACATCGTTTGGGGCCGTGAGCGACACCCTGGCCGGATCTCCTTGCGGATAGAACCCGAATAGGCGATAAACCTGGACTAGAGTCTTGTGTGGTTAGTCAGGTCGTGGCCGACACCCTCGCCAGGCTTCCGCTTGAAGGTTGCCGAGATACATGACGTGTACATGGTGGTAAGTGGCGAGAGCGTGTGTGAAGAAGTACACCCCTGCAGGGTTAACATGATCTATTCGAATAGCCGGGTCCGCGGTTAAGGACTTCTTGGATGCTTACATGGTACATAGACAACTTGTAGTGGATACTCTAAAATGCTCAAGACAAGTGTGAGTACTATGGATGGCCTTCTTGTAGGGAGACGGGGATGTATCCATAGTAGTGTATTGCATGGTGATTAGTGGACTCGTGTGCGCCATATCACCTCAAAGAAGTTCTGGTAGTCGTAGAGCAGGATAGCCACAAAGTCAAAGCTGGCTTGCTGCAACTAAACCCCACATTACCCTCTTGATACAAATGCATGTATGATAAGATCTGATGTAAGTCTTGCTGAGTACCTTTGTACTCATGTTGCTTTATTTATGTTTTTGCAGCGGAGACTTCGGTCTTACTAGTGTTCTCGTGGACTTCAACAAGTAGCTTGTACCTCAGCTACGATCTTGATCGGATGTTGTAGATAGCCAGACTCTTCAGCCGTTTTCATTTGTAGATGTCTGTACTCAGACATGTAATGCTTCCGCTTGTTGCTTGATTGCTCTGAATGTTGGGTCATGTGACCCCTGTTTGTAATAAATGCTATGATGGTTCTTTGAGCCTTATCTATATGAGTTGTTGAGTTATGTGGTGATGCCATGTTGTACAGCACATACTTGCATGTTATGCGTACGTGTAATGTGTATCGCTATGTGTGGGATCTGACTGTCTAGTTGTTTATCCTTAGTAGCCTCTCTTACCGGGAAATGTCTCCTAGTGCTTCCACCGAGCCCTGGTAGCTTGCTACTGCTCCGGAACACTTAGGTTGGCCGGCATGTGTCCTTCTTCGTTCCTGTGTCGGTCCCTTCGGGGAAATGTCACGCGGTGTCTACTGGAGTCCTGTTAGCCTACTACAGCCCGGTTTACCGGAGTCCTACTAGCCCAGTTGCTACAGCCCGGATTCACTCGCTGATGACCGACACGTTCAATGCTGGGTCATGTATGCCTGTCCCTGTAAGTTAGTGCCACTTTGGGTTCACGACTAGTCATGTCAGCCCGGGTTCTTTATCATATGGATGCTAGCGACATTATCATATACGTGTGCCGAAAGGCGCAAACGTTCCCGGGCATGGTAAGGCGACACCCGTGGGAATACTGTGCGTGAGGCCGCAAAGTGATATGAAGTGTTACATGCTAGATCGGTGTGGCATAGAATCGGGGTCCTGACAGCTTTGGTATCAGAGCCTGACTGCCTGTAGGATTACCAAGCCAAACTGGTCGAAGTTGAGTCTAGAAATTCTTTAGATATGTAAGGGAATTGATTGTGGGAAGGAACGTAAGGCTCATTTTACTCCTTATACCTCATGGCCTTCTGATCTGAGTCATCCTATCATTCCTACAGGGTTAAGGAATTAGGCATTCTCTTCCGTCTATCAGGATCACGTGTTACTACTCCATAGTCCCATAGGATTGGTTGATCAGAGTCTTACCCCAGTTTCGAGTACTTTCGGTGTAGCCTGTTTAGTAGGATATTAGAACCTTGACTGATGATGTTGAGTATGTTACTACCCCATCTTAGCAGGATGTCTCATTCTGAGCATTTTACTGCCCTTATGCCGCCGGAATTGCCCTAGGAGTTCGAGAGATACTAATTTCCTTGTCCTACATTCTGTAGCCTATAGTTGATGCTGATTCCGTCCTTGGTTTCGTTTCTCAGGATGTCATCAGCTAAGAGAAGTTCCATTGCACGTAAACAGAACCGCGGAGATGGTAGGGATGAGGATCCTCCCGACCAGCCTTCGTTGGCAGAATTCATGTTAGAAATGGAGAGGAACAAGCGTGAGTCTAACCGCTTGTTGGCACGTATCGAGGAGAACACCGCACATCAGTTCAAAGGGTCTGCTATCATTCATGACTTCATTCGCTTGCACCCACCCACCTTTCATCATTCTATTGAGCCACTCGATTTAGATGACTGGCTCCGTAGCATCACTCATAAGTTGCGTTCCGCAAACGTATCTGAAGATGACAAGGTCACCTATGCCACGTACCACCTGGAAGGCCCTGCTAGTCTTTGGTGGCAGAACTATGAGGCTATGCTTCCAGCTGGTCAGATTCCTACCTGGAGAGATTTCACTGAGGCTTTTCGCGAGCATCACATTCCTGAAGCCCTCATCGATCACAAGAGAGAAGAGTTCTGTAGTTTCACCCAGAGTAAGATGGCTGTTGATGCTTATAGTAGAGAGTTTGAGAACCTCGCCCGCTATGCCACAGAAGAGGTGTCCACGGACGCCAAGAAACAAGCTAGGTTCCGGAAGGGTCTCAACCCCAAGTTGCGTCGTGATCTCCACCTGCATCATTGTGATACATTCCAAGCTGTTGTGAACAAGGCCATTAATGCAGAGACAGCTTAGCTCACTTACGAGGAGTCTCGTAAGCACACCCGTGATCTGGGATCTTCCTCCGGTTCTAGTTCTCAGAAGCGCCGGATTTGGGTTCGAAACTCCGCTCTTCCTTCCAGATATGCACCGAGACCATCTTATGTGGTGCCTTCCCCAGCTCAGTCATATGTTCCACCCAGGCCTATTGGTAGACCGCTTGTCAGTGCGGGTCCACGTCCAACTTCAGGGACTTGCTTCACATGCGGGAAGCCAGGACACTATGCACGTGACTGCTCTCAGACTAGTTATGCTCCACCCCAGCCCGAGAAGTCTGTTGACTATGTTAAGCCATCACGCAAGATGATCAATGTTAAGTCAGCTCCCACTGAACGTGGGCGTGTGCATCACGTCTCAGCTAAAGACGCTCATGATGATCCGGATGTCGTTCTTGGTACACTCCTTGTCAACTGTCATCCAGCATCGGTTTTGTTCGATACTGGAGCGTCTCACTCCTTCATTTCTGAAAGCTATGCTAACTTGCACAACATGTCTTTTTGTGTTATGCCCTCCCCACTAGTCATTCAAACTCCTGGATCCAAATGGCAAACTTCTAGTGTAAGCCATGGTAACGGAATCCTTGTAGACAGACTTGTATTCCTTGCATCTCTTATAGCCCTCAAGTCTATAGATATTAACATCATCTTGGGTATGGACTGGATGACAGCTCATTATGCCAAGATTGATTGTTACGCGAGGTCCGTTCAGCTTACACACCCATCTGGCAAGATAGTCACTGTCTCCACTAGAGTTGCAAGGCGTCAGCTCTATTCTATTAATGCCAGCCCTCTTCCAGACCTTGAAGATATCCCGGTTGTCCATGACTTTCCGGATGTCTTTCCAGAAGAACTGCCAGGTGTTCCACCTGACAGAGATGTAGAGTTCGGCATAGATCTTATCCCAGGAACTGCTCCAATCTCTAGGAGATCTTATAAGATGGCACCCTTAGAACTAGCCGAGCTTAAGAAACAACTTGATGAGTCCTTGCAAAAGGGTTTCATCCTGCCCTAGTTCTTCCCCTTGGGCTTGCCCCATCCTCTTTGTCAAAAAGAAGGATGGTACGGACCGGATGGTTGTAGATTATCGTCCCGTTAATTTGGTCACGATAAAGAACAAGCATCCGCTCCCCAGGATCAACGACCTGTATGATTAGCTCGCTGGATCCTCAGTCTTCTCCAAGATGGATTTGAGGTTAGGCTACCACCAAATCAAGATCAGAAATGGGGACATCCCCAAGACGGCCTTTGTCACTCGTTATGGCCAGTACGAGTACATCGTCATGTCCTTCGGTCTAACCAACGCTCCAGCTACTTTCTCCCGCTTGATGAACTCGATCTTCATGGAGTACCTAGATAAATTTGTCGTGGTTTACCTCGATGATATTCTTATTTACTCGAAGAACGAGGAAGAGCATGTCGAACTCTTAGACTTGTGTTAGAAAAACTCAGAGAGCACCGTCTTTATGGCAAGTTCTCCAAGTGCGAATTTTGGTTGCCAGAAGTGACCTACCTAGGCCACGTAATCTCTGGTAAGGGCATTGCTGTCAATCCCGAGAGAGTTAAGGCCGTTCTCGATTGGACTCCACCTGAAACAGTCAAACAAGTTAGGAGTTTCCTTGCTCTAGCCAGTTATTGTCGCCGCTTTGTTGAAAACTTCTCTAAAGTGGCCAAACCTCTCACGGAACTTCTCAAGAAAGATAAAAAGTTTGAGTGGTCCCCACAGTGTGAGTACAGTTTTCAGGAACTGAAAAGACGCCTGACTTCTGCTCCCATACTTGTGCCACCGGATTTCACTAAAGACTTTGTTATCTATTGTGACGCCTCACGACAGGGACTAGGTTGCATTCTTATGTAGGATCGTCATGTGATTGCCTAAGCATATCGGCAGTTGCATCCACATGAGGAGAATTATCCTACACATGATCTAGAGCTTGCAGCCGTAGTCTATGCAATAAAGACCTGGCGACATTACCTCCTTGGTAAACGTTGCGAGATCTACACTGATCACCAGAGTCTCAAGTATATCTTCACCCAACCAGATTTGAGCCTTAGGCAAAGACGTTGGTTGGAAGTGATCTCAGATTATGATCTAGGGATTACTTACACTCCAGGCAAAGCTAATGTCATGGCTGATGCGCTAAGTCATAAATCCTATTGCAACAATCTCATGTTGCAGCAGGGCCAACCACTTCTGCATGAGGAATTCTGTAAGCTTAACCTTCACATTGCTCCTCACGGATTCCTTTCTACCTTGGTGGCGAAACCTACCCTCAAGGATCAGATCATTACTGACCAGAAGTTTGATAGGGGTGTTATCCGCATCAAGAGAAACATTAAGAAGGGAGTTGGTGGATGTTTTTCTATGGATGATCGAGGTGTTGTTTTCTTTGGGAATCGCTTGGTGGTTCCCAAAAATCAACATCTGCGAGAATTGATTCTTAAGGAGGCGCATGAATCCCCTCTCACGATTCATCCCGGTAGTACTAAGATGTATCAGGACCTACGCCAGAGGTTCTGGTGGACTAGGATGAAGAGAGAAATCGCTGAGTTCATTGCTAAATGTGATCTCTGTCGTCGCGTTAAGGCAGAGCATCAAAGACCTGCTGGCACTCTTCAGCCTCTAGCCGTTCCTGAGTGGAAATGTGATAAAGTTGGTATGGACTTCATCACCGGCTTTCCCAGGACCAAAAAAGGGAATAATGCTATCTTCGTAGTCATTGATCGTCTCTCCAAAGTGGCTCACTTCCTTCCTGTTCGAGATAGTATCACTGCTAGTCAGCTCGCTGACTTATATATTTCTCGAATAGTGTCACTTCATGGTGTTCCATTAGAGATCAATTCAGACCGTGGCAGTCTTTTCACTTCTCATTTCTGGGAGAGTTTCCAAACTGCCATGGGAACCCATCTTTCCTTCAGTACTGCTTTCCACCCTCAGTCGAGTGGTCAGGTGGAAAGGGTCAATCAAATCCTGGAAGACATGCTTAGAGCTTGCGTTATCTCATTCGGTATGGATTGGGAGAAATGTCTTCCTTTCGCCGAGTTTGCTTATAACAATAGCTATCAATCTAGTCTCAAGAAAGCTCCTTTTGAGGTTCTCTATGGACGAAGATGTCGAACACCTTTGAACTGGTCAGAAACCGGTGAAAGACAATTCTTTGGACCGGACATGATCTAGGAGGCAGAAGAGCAAGTTCGCATCATTCGTGAGAATTTGAAAACAGCCCGGTCTCGTCAAAAGAGCCAGTATGATCGTCATCATAAGGATATGACTTATGAAGTTGGCGACAAAGCTTACCTTCGGGTTACTCCTTTGAAGGGTACCCATCGTTTCGGTATCAAGGGCAAGTTGGCTCCTCGTTACATTGGTCCTTTTCGTATTCTCGCTAAACGAGAAGAGGTTGCCTACCAGTTGGAACTACCCACACATCTTTCTCGAGTTCACGATGTCTTCCACGTCTCTCAACTCAGGCGTTGCTTCTCGGATCCTATCTGCGGAGTGGACCACGAAACGCTTGATCTCCAAGATAACCTCACATACCGAGAGTACCCGGTTCGCATTCTTGATCAAGCAAAGCGTGTTACCCGACGTCAGAACATCAAGTTTCTCAAGGTTCAGTGGTCTCATCATTCCGAGAGAGAAGCTACTTGGGAGCGAGAAGATCGTCTTCGATTGGAGTACCCCACCTTCTTTTCGTCGACCCCTGAATCTCGGGACGAGATTCTTTCAAGTGGGGGCGAGTTGTCACATCCCTAGTTCTGGTATGACCTAGACTAGCTAGCCGGTTGTGCATCATTTTTAAATTCCTTTTAATTTTGAAATGAGGACTTGTGAAACCCTCAGAATCATCTCTGAAAATGACCCGAATAAACAATTGTTCCAAAAAGGTCCAAGAAAATGTTCATGTTGCTCTCTGAAAATATTGGTCAGAGGTAAAATTCAAACAAATATTTTAGGAGCTCATGGATATTTATTTTGGCCATTTGGATTAATCCGATAATTATTTGCATTGGATATATATATGTCATATATATAATATATGTCCAAAAATTATGCCATTTGCTGAGTAGCTCTGGAATAATATAGTTAGCTCCTGCAAAAATTGGCATAAGGTAATAAAATGATTTAGTATTTTAATTAAATCAAAACAAATGTCAGAAAAATAGAAAAAGAAATAAAAGAGGAAAACCCTACCTGGACTTACCCGCGGCCTGGCACTGTGTGGCCTGGCCCAGCGGCCCAGCAGGCTGGCCCAGCCAGCTGGCCGACGCCAGTCGTCCCCTTCCTCGCGCCAGGAGGACAGGGGCACGCGCCGGCACGCGCGGCCACGCGTCCGGCTGGGGCCACGTCTCCCCGCCACCTCCTGCTTCTCCCCCTCGTCGTCTAGATGCCCCGGGCGACGCCACGCGCCCTCCCGACCACTCTCACTCTCCCCATGTTCTCTCCCTCGCCGTTTCCCACCGTGCCCAAACGCTGCCGTCGCCGCCGCACGCCGTTGCCGTAGCCACCGCCTCCCCCTCGCCTCTCCGACACGCGCAGGAGTTCCGCCTCCTCGCTCTGAAGCTCTCCGCCGAGCCACACAAGCCGGAGCGCCCGTGGAGCTGTCGCCGTCGCCTTCATCACCTCCGGCCGCCACAGATTGCCATCGCCGCTTCGTCGTCTCCAGCGCGTCCGCGGCCACAACAAGCAGCCCTACAAGTCCGCCGTGAGCCCTGCTTCTTCTCCCCTCTCTCCCCTGGTCGCGCTCTCCCTCTAGCTGTCGTCTCCACCATGGCCGAACCTTCGCCGCCGCCGAGCTCGCTGTCGACGCAGCTCCGGTGACCATTTGGTCACCCCGGCGTGTCCAACAAGCTCGTAAGGCCCCGTAGAGCATCCCTAGCGCTTTGCTTCTCTCGTCTTCGAGCTCCAAATGCGCTCTCGTGCACGACCAAACTCCGGCGGCCGCAACCGAGCTCGCCGCCGCCGACTCCGGCCATCCCAGGCCTAGCCACGGCCACCGGCCGACGCGCCATCGAGCTGGCTCTGCAACGCACCTAGCCGCGCGTCATTTGGAGCGCCACAGAGGAAACCCGGGGCACAAGTACGCCACGGATCTCGCCGGCGACTAACCGCCGGCGGGTTTGACTTGTTTGACCTGGGGTTTGACCCCCCAGGGTCACTGACGCGTGGGCCATGCCCCTGTTTAGTTTAGGTGTTAGTTTAGTTAGCGCTAATTAACTCAGTTAATTAGTTGTCTCTCTGACAGGTGGGCCCAGGCCCTAATTAACCTAGGTTAGTGCTAACCTAACACTAACTAACTCTGTTAGTTAGATGTTACACTGACATGTGGGTCCCAGCCGTCAGGTTTGACCTGGTCAGCACCGTTGACCTGCTGACGCAGGCATGACGTCATGCTGGCGCAATAATATATTTTCTGGAATTAAAATAAATCAGGAAATTCCAGAAAATGTTCAAAACTTCAAAAATTCATATCAATTCAACCGTAGCTCAGATTGAAATAAATTATATATGAAAAATTATCAGAAAAATGCAAATTATCCATCTATACCAGTTTCATGCATGAAAAACCAAGTTATACCTGCTGGATAAGTGAAACACTAAAATGGCTTATATGAAGAGCTTATTTGGAGATGCATTTGAACCTTTGGTTCAAATGGACTTCAAACCAAATGAATACTAGTTGCATTAGCTCAAACAACATCACATCTTCATGCCATGTTCATGCATCACATTGTTGCATATGCTTGTGTATTGATTGTTGGCACCGTTCCTTCTCGATAGGTCCTGCTCCGGAGACCGTTCCAGAGTACATGTCTGAGGAGCAGTGCCCCCTTGTTGATCTACCAGGCAAGCAAACCCCCTTGTTCATTCCGATACAATCCTACTCTCTCGCTCCTGCTCTCAGTTATTGCATTAGGACAACAACGATTCATCTGCTACTTTGTGTTGCGGTAGTTGAACCCATTCCTCTGCATGACCCGTCATTGCCACAGTAAATAGTTGAAACCCACTAGCATGTGTAGGAGTTGATTGAGCCATGTTGTGTTCCTATCATGCTATGCCTGCTATTGCTTAGAGTTGTGTCAGGTCTGGTTCATTGGGAATGAATTGGAGTGTTACGATATGTTCTGATGCTGAGAGTTAAGTGTGTGAACACGATTTGGTAAAGGTAGCGGTGAGAGGCCATGTAGGAGTACATGGTGGGTTGTCTCACTGGAACCGTCCTTAAGCACTGAGTTCTGTGTATGTTGTCCAATGACCAGCTACTACCACACATTGGAATGCTTAAGTGCCCCTCTCGACTTATTAACCAACTTGGTCTCTGTCCAGGAGTCGCAACTAGTTTCTGGTGTTTGTAGGTAGTGTTAGTAGTCTACCAAGTGGCACCCGGCCAGGTGGGCTTGGGACAGACTAGGCACGGTGGCACGGTGTACCAAGTGGCACCCGGATGGTGGGCTTGGGAACCCTGCTCACATCGTTTGGGGCCGTGAGCGACACCCTGGCCGGATCTCGTTGCGGATGGAACCCGAATAGGCGATAAACCTGGACTAGAGTCTTGTGTGGTTAGTCAGGTCGTGGCCGACACCCTCGCCAGGCTTCCGCTTGAAGGTTGCCGAGATACATGACGTGTACATGGCGGTAAGTGGCGAGAGCGTGTGTGAAGAAGTACACCCCTGCAGGGTTAACATGATCTATTCGAATAGCTGGGTCCACGGTTATGGACTTCTTGGATGCTTACATGGTACATAGACAACTTGTAGTGGATACTCTAAAATGCTCAAGACAAGTGTGAGTACTATGGATGGCCTTCTCGTAGGGAGACGGGGATGAATCCATAGTAGTGTATTGCGTGGTGATTAGTGGACTCGTGTGTGCCATATCACCTCAAAGAAGTTCTGGTAGTCGTAGAACAGGATAGCCACAGAGTCAAAGCTGGCTTGCTGCAACTAAACCCCACATTACCCTCTTGATACAAATGCATGTATGATAGGATCTGATGTAAGTCTTGCTGAGTACCTTTGTACTCATGTTGCTTTATTTATGCTTTTCCAGCGGAGACTTCGGTCTTACTAGTGTTCTCGTGGACTTCAACGAGTAGCTTGTACCTCAGCTACGATCTTGATCGGATGTTGTAGATAGCCAGACTCTTCAGCCTTTTTCATTTGTAGATGTATGTACTCAGACATGTAATGCTTCCGCTTGTTGCTTGATTGCTCTGAATGTTGGGTCATGTGACCCCTGTTTGTAATAAATGCTATGATGGTTCTTTGAGCCTTATCTATATGAGTTGTTGAATTATGCGGTGATGCCATGTTGTACAGCACATACTTGCATGTTATGCGTACGTGTAATGTGTATTGCTATGTGTGGGATCTGACTATCTAGTTGTTTATCCTTAGTAGCCTCTCTTACCGGGAAATGTCTCCTAGTGCTTCCACCGAGCCCTGGTAGCTTGCTACTGCTCCGGAACACTTAGGTTGGCCGGCATGTGTCCTTCTTCGTTCCTGTGTCTGTCCCTTCGTGGAAATGTCACGCGGTGTCTACCGGAGTCCTGTTAGCCTGCTACAGCCCGGTTTACCGGAGTTCTGCTAGCCCAGTTGCTACATCCCGGATTCACTCGCTGATGACCGACACGTTCGATGCTGGGTCATGTATGCCTGTCCCTGTAAGTTAGTGCCACTTTGGGTTCACGAATAGTCATGTCAGCCCAGGTTCTTTATCATATGGATGCTAGCGACATTATCATATACGTGTGCCAAAAGGCGCAAACGGTCCCGGGCATGGTAAGGCGACACCCGTGGGAATACCGTGCGTGAGGCCGCAAAGTGATATGAAGTGTTACATGCTAGATCGGTGTGGCATAGAATCGGGGTCCTGACAGGTTTACCCCCAGTTTGCGGATTATGTCCTGATATAACAGGTTTGGGTCACTGCTGCCGTCCATTAGGACTTGTGTAAATTGGAGTCTGTCAATAATCGGATCCAAGACCAAGTCAGTCCAGCCTGTGTTCCGGACCCCTCTGGAGTAATCATGATGATCGAAGATGATTGGTTGTAACAACCAGTGGCGGTGCTCCTCTGGGGCAGGCCGTATGGTGCGTATCTTCGCAAGCGCCGTTCTGTTTTTCCCTTTTGTCATCTGAAGTGAATTTACTGTTTTGACTTCGTGTGGGAACTTCTTTTGTTCTCTGGTGTTCTGCTTGTGGGGTGCGTCGTCATCCTCGTTTGGTGTGTCGAGCCCCTTGTGTGCGGCGTTGAGTTTGCCGGACTGCTTGAAGACCCAACAATCTATGTAGGTGTGGTTTGCAGGTCTCCCGGGAGTACTGTGGATTTGAAATATTTTGTGCAAGCTTTTGTTGGGGTTAGATAGCTCGTCCCTGTCATCTTTGGGGGGTGGCTTTTTCTGATTTTGCCGAGAGCTTTTGAATTCGGCATTGACTGTCGTGCTCATTGGGCTGTTATCCTTGATCCGGCGCTGTTCTTTGTTACGGCACGGTTTCCCGTTTCCATCTCTGAGTTCGGATGTACTTGGGTCGCTGGTGCTGCTTCTTGCCAACCAGCTATCCTCTCCTGCGCAAAAGCGGGTCATGAGGCTTGTTAATGCGGCCATTGTTCTTGGCTTTTCTTGGCCGAGGTGTCTGACGAGCCATTCGTCTTGGACGCTATGTTTGAAAGCTGCTAGGGCCTCGGCGTCCGGACAGTCGACTATCTGATTCTTTTTAGTAAGAAATCTGTTCCAGAGTTCCCGGGCTGACTCTCCGGGTTGCTGAGTTATATGACTCAGATCATCTGCATCCGGAGGTCGGACATAGGTCCCTTGAAAATTTGCCCGGAAAGCATACTCGAGCTCTTCCCAACTTCCCATGGTGTTTTCGGGAAGACTTTTAAGCCAATGCCGGGCTGGCACTTTGAGCTTAAGGGGTAAGTATTTTGTGGCGTGAAGGTCATCTCCTCTGACCATGTGTATGTGGAGGATACAATCCTCGATCCAGACTCCAGGGTCTGTTGTTCCGTCGTATGCTTCTATGTTTACGGGCTTGAATCCTGCTGGAAATTCATGATCCAGTACCTCATCGGTAAATCATAGGGGATGTGCGGCGCCCCTGTATGTAGATGTGCCGCGATGTTCGGATATTTTTTGCGTTGCATTGCTCACTAGAGCTTGCTTTCTTGGCCCATAGATGGATCTGGTTGGACCGGTTTTTTGATGCGAATCCTTGGGCGGATCGCGTGCCGTATTGAGTGCGGCGCCCTTTGTCGCTTGAGATCGATCATGGGGTCATCTATCCGACCTGGTGGCTTCCTTGTTTTTTGACTGTGGGGCCTCTAAGGCCTCTTCATCAAATTCCGGTAGTAATTTCCGCTTCGGATAGCTCTTTGTGTGATGACTGTTGCCGTACTTGTGTGCGGTATTGAGTACTTTCCCCCATCTAATTCTGAGTGCATCTTCCGCTGCCTTGAGCTTCCGCTTCTGCTTTTTCAGGCTACGTGTAGTGGCGACGAGCCTTTGGTGGAGGTTCTGGTGTTCGAGCGACTTGTCCGGCGTGAGGTCGTCCGGACTATTATCTTTCCCGGGGACGGATTGTTCGGTTTGTCCGCCCTGTTTGGACGGTTGCTCGATGGCATGTTCGTCTTCCGTTGATTCGCCCTGCTCTATGGCTGGGTCTCTGTCAAGGTGGGGCTTGGCGCGGCGCTTACGCGGCCGCTTTGATTGTTTTTCGAGGGAGCGATCCCTGGTTGCGCCCTTTTGATCCTCGTCGTTGCTTCTTTCAGGTGTGTCCACCATGTATACATCATGTGATGAGGTGGCTTTCCAGTGCCCTATAGGTGTTGGTTCTTGGTCGTCTCCTTCATCGGCGTCCATACCGTCGATGTCTTTGGAGTCGAAGTCGAGCATGTTGGTTAGATCGTCGATAGTGGCTACAAAGTGGGTGGTGGGTGGGTTTCGAATTTCTTTGTCGTCCGCATCCCAACCGTGCTGACCGTAGTCCGGCCAGGGCTCTCCTGACAAAGAGAGATACTTTAGTGAATTCAGGATATCGCTAAAGGGCGAGTGCTGAAAGACGTCCGCGGCGGTGAACTCCATGATCGGAGCCCAATCGGGTTCGTTCGGAAGGGGTGCGGAAGATTCGGAGTCTGGAACGAAGTACGGCACCTTGGAGTCACGGGCCTCGCGAAGGACTAGGCTGGTATTTGGCTCTATCGCCGTAGAGATTGCGGCTCCTGGGGCGGCGTCCAACCGTCCGTCCCCGACTGCCGCAGTCGACTCCGAGCTAATGGTCAGAGCGGGCACCTGATCGGTGCTCCGGGCGCTGTCCGGCGGCACAGCTAGATCATGCTCATCGTGACAGTGCGGCGCACTCAGCCGTGGCTTGAATCCATCGGAGATCAAGTCCCCGCGGATGTCGGCCGTGTAGTTTAAGCTTCCAAACCTGACCTGATGGCCAGGGGCGTAGCTTTCGATCTGCTCCAGATGGCCAAGCGAATTGGCCCGCAGTGCGAAGCCACCAAATATGAAGATCTGTCCGGGGAGAAAAGTATCACCCTGGACCGCGTCGTGGTTGATGATCGAAGAAGCCATCGGGCCTAAAGGTGAGGACACATAGGAACTCTCAATGAAAGCACCAATGTCGGTGTCAAAACCGGCGGATCTCGGGTAGGGGGTCCCGAACTGTGCGTCTAGGCGAATGGTAACAGGAGACAAGGGACACAATGTTTTTACCCAGGTTCGGGCCCTCTCGATGGAGGTAAAACCCTACTCCTGCTTGATTAATATTGATGATATGGGTAGTACAAGAGTTGATCTACCACGAGATCAGAGAGGCTAAACCCTAGAAGCTAACCTATGGTATGATTGTTGTTCGTCCTATGGACTAAAACTGTCTGGTTTATATAGACACCGGAGAGGGCTAGGCTTACATAGAGTCGGTTACAATGGGAGGAGATCTTCATATCATATCGCCAAGCTTGCCTTCCACGCCAAGGAAAATCCTATCTGGACACGGGACTAAGTCTTCAATCTTGGATCTTCATAGTCTGGGAGTCCGACCAAAGGTCATAGTCCGGCCATCTGGACACCTCCTAATCCAGGACTCCCTCAGTAGGAGTTAGTCAATGTGTGGAGTAATATTAGTAGATGCTGGCAGGAATCGGTCTACTTGACACGGACGTGATGCCTATATTTCATAATCATTGCCTTGGATATCGTCATAACTTTGCGCTTTTCTATCAATTGCTCAACAGTAATTTGTTCACCCACCGTAATAATTATGCTATCTTCAGAGAAGCCACTAGTGAAACCTATGGCCCCCGAGTCTACTCTTTATCCTATAAGTTTCCAATCTACTTTATTTTGCAATCTTTACTTTTCAATCTATATCATAAAAATACCAAAAATATTTATCTTATCATATTATCTCTATCAGATCTCGCTTTTGCAAGTGGCCGTGAAGGGATTGACGACCCCTTTATCGTGTTGGTTGAGAGGTTCTTGTTTGTTTGTGTAGGCGTGAGGGACTTGTGTGGAGCCTCCTACTGAATTGATACCTTGGTTCTAAAAAACTGAGGGAAATACTTACGCTACTTTGTTGCATCACCATTTCCTCTTCAAGGGAAAAACCAACGCATGCTCAAGAAGTAGCAAGAAGGATTTCTGGCGCCGTTGTTGGTGAGGTCTTCGCTCAAGTCAAGACATACCAAGTACCCATCACAAACTCATCTCCCTCGCATTACATAATTTGCCATTTGCCTCTCATTTTCCTCTCCCCCACTTCAACCTTGCCGTTTTATTCGCCCTTCTTCCGTTTGATCTTATGTTTGCTTGTGTCTCCATGTGCCTACTATGTGCTTCCATCTTTTCTTGCTAAAAATCTACTGATATGGATCCGCTTAAAGTGTTCTACTTGGATCATCTTCAATCCTTATGCGCTCGTGCTGAAACCCCAACTAGCCTAGTTGATGTAAAATCTTTAGATGAGCATGCTCATTTTGTGCGTCATCGTTTGTCTGAAAAAGGGAAGCTCTTATGGTATCACATAAGTAGTTTGATTTGCTATGATTGGAATCTTTGTGAAATTTATGATTATACTTGTTGCTCTAAGAACCCTAAAAAACACCTTCCCTACCTATGTGAGCTTAATGAAAATGAAATCTTATCTTCTTATGCAATGGGTGTTTATAGTTACTATGATGTCAAACAAATTGAAGAATTTGTTGCTTTTAAGGGTTCTTATGAAGTTGCTTCTTTGATTGAAAAGTATGATATTACTCTCTACGAATCTGAAAATTATGACATACTTAAATATTGCTATGAAAACTATGCTCATAATGTCTATGTCAAAGAATTTATTGAGAGAATGACTATTGCTTTGGAAGAAAATAATGATATGCATGAATCTATAGATAATGATTCCATTGATTTGATCAAAATATCCCTTGATGAACATGATGCTTGCTATTCTTGTGGCCAGGATGCCAATATTTATGAACATGAATTTGCTATAGTTCCTTATGTTAAATATGAGATCGTTGCTATTGCACCCATACTTGGTAGTTCCTTCAATGAAAAGCATGATTGCAATGATGTTAATATAAATTCTCTTGATGTCAATTGTGCTAATAATATGAAAAACCCTAAGCTTGGGGATGCTAGTTTTGCTATGTCTACTACTTGTTGCAATGATCATGATTGGGGTGATTCATCTTTTGGTCTTGACAATTTATTTAAGCCCCGTGATGAATATGAGATTGATAATAGTGTTGGCAATAATATTGGAAGTGGGTTTGGGGAGGTCATGACTTTACTTAATGTTAATCCCACTATTTAGGAAGAGTGTCAACTTTGCATGCATCTGGATCGTGTTGAAAATATTTTATGTGATAGCTATTTTGTTGAATTTGCTTATGATCCCATGTGTAATTATTATGAGAGGAAAATATGATTGTAGAAATTTTCATGTTACAAAATTTCCTCTCGTTATGTTGAGATTGCTATTGTTCCTTTCTTCTTCCTTTCATATGTTAGTTTTTATTTGCCTTGATAATTTGTTTGCTTATAAAATACCTACGTATAGGAATTATGTTAGACTTAAGTATGTTTGTCACATGTTTTATGATGCTCTCTTTGTGCTTCAGTTCTTGTCTTTCATGTGAGCGTCATTGAAAATTTATGCCTAGCTAGGGGCGTTAAACGATAGCGCTTGTTGGGAGGCAACCCAATTTTATTTTTGTTCCTTGCTTTTTTCTCCTGTTTAGTAATAAATAATTCATCTAGCCACTGTTTATATGTGGTTTTATGTTTTAATTAGTGTTTGTGCCAAGTAGAACCTATAGGATCATCTTGGGTGAAAGTTAATTTGATCTTGCTGAAAAACAGAAACTTTTGCGCTTACGAGAAAAAAATCTAATAAATCACAGAAACGTGATTTTGTGTTGATTATTTTTGAAGTAGATCAGTAGGAAACTTACCTAGGACTTCCTATTTTGGTACGATTTGTAGAGTTCCAGAAGTATTCAAAAGTTATAGATTGCTACAAACTGTTCTGTTTTTGACAGATTATGTTTTTCGTGTGTTGTTTGCTTATTTTGATGAATCTATGGCTAGTATCGGGGGGTATGAACCATAGAGAAGTTGGAATACAGTAGGTTTAACACCAATATAAATAAAGAATGACTTCATTACAGTAACTTAAGTGGTGGTTTTCCTTTCTTGCACTAACAGATCTCATGAGATTTTCTGTTGAGTTTTGTGTTGTGATGTTTTGAAGTTTTGGGTAAAGATTTGATGGACTATGGAATAAGGAGTGGCAAGATAATAAGCTTGGGTATTCCCATGGCCCCCCCAAGATAATTCAAGGACAACCAAAAGCCTAAGGTTGGGGATGCCCCGGAAGGCATCCCCTCTTTCGTCTTCGTCTATCGGTAACTTTACTTGGAGCTATATTTTTATTCACCACATGATATGTGTTTTTCTTGGAGTGTCTTGTATAATTTGTGTCTTTGATTTTTAGTTTACCACAATCATCCTTGCTATACACACCTTTTGGGACAGACACACATGATTCGGAATTTATTAGAAATACTCTATGTGCTTCACTTTTATCTTTTGTGCTATACAATTTTGCTCTAGTGCTTCACTTATATCTTTTTAGAGCACGGCGGTGGTTTTATTTTGTAGAAATTATTGATCTCTCATGCTTCACTTATATTATTTTTAGAGTCTTTTAGGACAGCATGGTATTTGCTATGGTTATAAAATTCGTCCTAATATGATGGGCATCCAAGTTGGGTATAATAAAAACTATCATAGAAAGTGAATTGAATACTATGATCAACTTGATGCTTGATAATTGTTTTGAGATATAAAGGTGGTCATATTAGAGTCATGCTAGTTTAGTAATTCTGAATTTGAGGAATACTTGTGTTGAAGTTTGTGATTCCCGTAGCATGCATGTATCGTGAACCGTTATGTGATGAAGTTGGAGAATGATTTATTTTTTGATTGTCTTCCTTATGAGTGGCCGTCGGGGACGAGCGATGGTCTTTTCCTACCAATATATCCCCCTAGGAGCATGCGCAGAGTACCTTGTTTCAATAACTTGTTGATTTTTGCAATAAGTATATGAGTTCTTTATGACTAATATTGAGTCCATGGATTATACGCACTCTCACCCTTCCACCATTGCTAGCCTCTCTCGTGCTGTGCAACTTTCGCCGGTACCATACACCCACCATATAACTTCCTCAAAACAGCCATCATACCTACCTATTATAGCATTTCCATAGCCATTCCGAGATATATTGCCATGCAACTTACCAACGTTCCGTTTATTATGACACGCTCTATCATTGTCATATTGCTTTTGCATGATCATGTAGTTGACATCGTATTTGTGGCAAGGCCACCTTTATAATTCTTTCATACATGTCACTCTTGATTTATTGCATATCCCGGTACACCACCGGAGGCATCCACATAGAGTCATATTTTGTTCTAAGTATTGAGTTGTAATTCTTGAGTTGTAAGTAAATAAAAGTGTGATGATCTTCATTATTAGAGCATTGTCCCAAGTGAGGAAAGGATGATGGAGACTATGATTCCACCATGAGTCGGGATGAGACTCCGGACTTTATTGAAAAATAAAAGAGGCCAAAGAAGCCAAAATAAAAAAAGGCCAAAGAAGCCCACCAAAATAAAAAATGAGATAAAATGAGAGACGGGACAATGTTACTATCCTTTTACCACACTTGTGCTCCAAAGTAGCACCATGATCTTCGTGATAGAGTGTCTCCTCTGTTGTCACTTTCATATACTAGTGGGGATTTTTCATTATAGAACTTCGCTTGTATATTCCAATGATGGGCTTCCTCAACATGCCCTAGGTCTTCGTGAGCAAGCAAGTTGGATGCACACCCACTTAGTTTCTTTTGTTGAGCTTTCATACACTTATAGCTCTAGTGCATCCGTTGCATGGCAATCCCTACTCACTCACATTGATATCTATTAATGGGAATCTCCATAGCCCGTTGATACACCTAGTTGATGTGAGACTATCTTCTCCTTTTTGTCTTCTCCACAACCACCATTCTATTCCACATATAGTGCTATGTCCATGGCTCACGCTCATGTATTGCGTGAAAGTTGAAAAAGTTTGAGAACATCACAGTATGAAACAATTGCTTGGCTTGTCATCGAGGTTGTGCATGATTTAAATATTTTGTGTGATGAAGATAGAGCATAACCAGACTATATGATTTGTAGGGATAGCTTTCTTTAGCCATGTTATTATGAGATGACATGATTGCTTTGTTAGTATGCTTGAAGTATTATTGTTTTCATGTCAATATGAACTTTTATCTTGAATCATTTGGATATGAACATTCATGCCACAATAAAGAAAATTACATTGAGAAATATGCTAGGTAGCATTCCACATAAAAAATTCTGTTTTTATCATTTACCTACTCGAGGACGAGCAGGAATTAAGCTTGGGGATGCTTGATTGTTCCATGCTATTATATTACCCGTTTTGGATGTTTATGGGCATTACTATACACTTTTATATCATTTTTAGGATTAACCTACTAACCGGAGGCCCAGCCCGAATTGTTTTTTTTCTTATTTCAGTGTTCCGCGGAAAAGGAATATCAAACGGAGTCCAAACGAAATGAAACCTTCGGGAGCGATCTTTTTGGAACAAACGCAATCTAGGAGACTTGGAGTGGACATCAAGAAGCAGTCGATGCGGCCACGTGGGTGTAGGGCGCGCTCTAGGGGGGCGCCCCCTGCCTCATGGGCCCCCCGTGGCTCCCCTGACCTACCTCCTTCGCCTATATATATCTACGTACCTCGAAAACATCCATGAGCACCATGAGAAACTATTTCCACCGCCGCAACCTTCTGTACCCGTGAGATCCCATCTTGGAGCCTTTTCCGGCGCTCCGCCGGAGGGGGAATCGATCACGGAGGGCCTCTACATCATCACCAAGGCCTCTCCGATGAGTTTTGAGTATTTTACCACAGACCTTCGGGTCCATAGTTATTAGCTAGATGGATTCTTCTCTCTCTTTGAATCTCAATACAAAGTTGTCATCGATCTTCTTGGATATCTATTCGATGTAACTCTTTTTGCAGTGTGTTTGTCGAGATCCGATGAATTGTGGGTTCATGATCAAGTTTATCTATGAGAAATATTTGAATCTCCTCTGAATTCTTTTATCAGTTTTGTTTGGCCTACTAGATTGATCTTTCCTGCAATGGGAGAAATGCTTAGCTTTGGGTTCAATCTCGCGGTGTCCTTTCCCAGTGACAGCAGGGGCAGTAAGTCCTGTATTGCATTGTTGCCATCGAGGATAAAAAGATGGGGTTTACATCATATTGCTTGAGTTTATCCCTCTACACCATGTCATCTTACTTAATGCGTTATTCTGTTCTTATGAACTTAATACTCTAGATACATGCTGGATAGCGGTTGATGTGTGGAGTAATAGTAGTAGATGCAGGCAGGAGTCGGTCTACTTGTTGCGGACGTGATGCCTATATACATGATCATGCCTAGATATTCTCATAACTATGCACTTTTCTATCAATTGCTCGACAGTAATTTGTTCACCCACCATAATAATTATGCTATATTGAGACAAGACATTAGTGAAACGTATGGCCCCCGTGTCTACTATTTATCATATAAGTTTCCAATCTACTTTATTTTGCAATCTTCATTTTTCAATCTATATCATAAAAATACCAAAAATGTTTATCTTATCATATTATCTCTATCGGATCTCACTTTTGCAAGTGGCCGTGAAGGGATTGACAACCCCTTTATTGCGTTGGTTGCGAGGTTCTTGTTTGTTTGTGTAGGCGCACGGGACTTGTGTGGAGCCTCCTACTGGATTGATACCTTGGTTCTCAAAAACCGAGGGAAATACTTACGCTACTTTGTTGCATCACCCTTTCCTCTTCAAGGGAAAAACCAACGCATGCTCAAGAGGTAGCAGGAACATGTTTCTCGGATGAGCTACCTTCCAAATTGAGAGTAGGTACAATTACCTCATCAAGTGTTACTTTCCTCCCACTCACTTCTTTTGAGAGAAACTCCTTCTCTAGAAATGTTCCGTTCTTAGCAACAAAAATCTTTCCTTTGGACTTGTGGTAAAAGATGTAACCAATTGTCTCCTTAGGGTATCCTATAAAGACACACTTCTTCGATTTGGGTTCGAGCTTATCAAGCTGAATCCTTTTGACACAAACATCGCATTCCCAAACTTTAAGAAATGACGGCTTAGGTTTGTTGCCAAACCAAAGTTCATATTGTGTCGTCTCACCAGACTTTGGTGGTGCCTTGTTTAAGGTGAATGCAGCTGTCTCTAATGCATAACCCCAAATTGATGGTGGTAAATCAGTAAGAGACATCATAAATCGCACCATATCTAATAAAGTGTGGTTATGAAGTTCGAACACACCATCGCACCATATCTATTCCACATTGTTTTAAATGAAGGCCAAACTTGTAACTCAAATATTCTCCTCCACGATTAGATCGTAGAAACTTTATTTTCTTGTTACGATGATTCTCCCGTTGAGGGAGTCCTGGATTAGGGGGTGTCCGGATGACCGGACTATAACCTTTGGCCGGACTCCTGGACTATGAAGATACAAGATTGAAGACTTCGTCCCGTGTCCGGATGGTACTTTCCTTGGCGTGGAAGGTAAGCTTGGCGATACGGATATGTAGATCTCCTCCCATTGTAACCGACTCTGTGTAACCCTAGCCCTCTCCGGTGTCTATATAAACCGGAGGGTTTTAGTCCGTAGGACAAACAACAATCATACCATAGGCTTTCTTCTAGGGTTTAGCCTCTCTGATATCGTGGTAGATCTACTCTTGTACTACCCATATCATCAATATTAATCAAGCAGGAGTAGGATTTTACCTCCATCGAGAAGGCTCGAACCTGGGTAAAGACATCGTGTCCTTTGTCTCCTGTTACCATCCGCCTAGACGCACAGTTCGGGACCCCCTACCGGAGATCCGCCGGTTTTGACACCGACATTGGTGCTTTCATTGAGAGTTCCTCTGTGTCGTCATCTTTAGGCCAGATGGCTCCTCCCATCATCAACAACGATGCAGTCCAGGGTGAGGCTTTTCTCCCTGGACAGATCTTTGTATTCGGTGGCTTAGCACTGTGGGCCAATTCGCTTGGGCATCTGGAGCAGGTCGTAAGCTACGCCCCTGGCCATCAGGTCAGATTTGGAAGTTTGAACTACACGGCTGACGTCCGCGGAGACTTGATCTTCGACGGGTTCGAGCCACAACCGAGCGCGTCGCACTGTCATGATGGGCATGATCTAGTTCTGCCGCCGAACAGTGCCCAGGAGGCCGCACCACTGTCCTCTCCGACCCTTAGCTCAGAGCCGACTGCGCCAATCGAGGACGGGTGGTTGGACACCACCTCGAGGGTTGCAATCTCTACGGCGATCGAGCCGAACACCAGCCTTGTCCTCTGCGAAGCCCGTGATTCCAAGGTGCCGGACTCCTCCCCGGACTCCGAACCTTCCGCGCCCCTACCAATCGAATCCGATTGGGCGCCGATCATGGGGTTCGCTGCCGCAGACATCTCTGAACACTCGCCCTTCGGCGACATTCTGAATTCACTAAAGTCTCTCTCTTTATCAGGAGAGCGCTGGACGGACTATGGTCAGCAAGGATGGGATGCGAATGACGAAGAAATTCAAAGCCCACCCACCACCCACTTCGTAGCCACTGTCGATAATTTAACCGACATGCTCGACTTCGACTCCGAGGACATCGACGGTATGGACGACGATGTAGGAGAAGAACAAGAACCAGCGCCTATAGGGCACTGGACAACCACCTCATCTCACGATGTATACATGGTGGGCACACCTAAAAGAAACGATGACGAGGAACAAAGGGACGCAACGAGGGATCGTTCCCTCGAAAAGCAGTCAAAGCGGCGGCATAAGCGCCGCTCCAAACCCCACCTCGACAGAGATAGCAGCCATACAGACCCAGCCACAAAGCAGGGCGAACCGGCGAACGACGAACATGCCATCGAGCAACCGTCCAAACAGGGCAACTTGGGTAAACAAACCGAACAACCCGTCTCCGGCAAAGATAATAGTCCAGCGACCTCATGCCGGACAAGTTGCTGGAGCAGAAGAACCTCCACAAAAGGCTCGTCGCCCCTGCGAGTAGCCTTAAAAAGCAGAAGCAGAAGCTCAAAACAGCGGAAGATGCACTCAGAATTAGATGGGGCAAAGTACTCAACACCGCAGACAAATACGGCGACAGTCGCCACACAAAGAGCTATCCGAAGCGAAAATTACTGCCGGAATTTGATGAGGAGGCCTTAGAGCCCCCGCAATCAAAAAATAAGGAAGCCACCAGGTCGGATAAACAACCCCATGGCCAACATAGAGCAGCAAATGGGGACGCACACAAGATGGCACGCGATCCGCACAAGGATTCGCATCAAAAAGACGGGCCAAGAAAGCAAGCTCTAGTAAGCAACGCAACGCAACAAGTATCCGAACATCACGGCACACCCAAATATAGGGGTGCCGCACACCCCCTATGTTTCACCGATGAGGTGCTGGACCATGAATTTCCAGTGGGATTCAAGCCCGTAAACACGGAGGCATACGATGGAACAACAGACCCTAGAGTCTGGATTGAGGATTATATCCTCCACATACACATGGCTAGAGGAGATGACCTCCATGACATAAAATAATTACCCCTCAAGCTCAAAGGGCCAGCCCGGCATTGGCTTAAAAGCCTTCCCGAAAACACCATCGGAAGTTGGGAAGAGCTCGAGGATGCTCTTCGGGCAAATTTTCAAGGGACCTACGTCCGACCTCCGGATGCAGACGATCTAAGTCATATAACTCAACAACCCGGAGAGTCAGCCCGGAAACTCTGGAACATATTTCTTACTAAAAAGAACCAGATAGTCGACTGTCCGGACGCCGAAGCCTTAGCAGCTTTCAAACACAGCATTCGAGACGAATGGCTCGCCAGACACCTCGGACAAGAAAAGCCAAGAACAATGGCCGCATTAACAAGCCTCATGACCCACTTTTGCGCAGGAGAGGATAGCTGGTTGGCAAGAAGCAGTACCAGCGACCCAAGTACATCCGAAGTTAGGGATGGAAACGGGAAACCACGACGTAGCAAGGACCAGCGTCGGACCAAGGGAAACAGCCCGAAGAGCACGGCAGTCAACGCCGGATTCAAAAGCTCTCAGCAGAATCAGAAAAAGCTGCCCCTCAAGGATAACAGGGACGAGCTATCTAACCTAAACAAAATCTTGGACAAAATATGCCAAATCCACAGTACTCCAGGGAAGCCTGCAAACCATACCCACAGAGATTGTTGGGTCTTCAAGCAATCCGGCAAACTCAACGCCGAACACAAGGGGCTCGACATATCAAGCGAGGACGATGACGAACCCCACAAGCAGAACACCGGAGAACAAAAGAAGTTCCCACAAGAGGTCAAAACAGTAAACTCACTTCACGTGACAAAAGGGAAAAATAGAGTGGCGCACATAGAGATACGCGCCATACAGCCTGTCCCAGAGCAGTCCCGCCACTGGTTGGTAAAACCAATCACCTTCGACCATTAGGATTACTCTAGAAGTATCCGGAACGCAGGCTGGACTGCCTTGATATTAGATCCGATAATTGACGGACTCCACTTTACAAAAGTCCTAATGGACGGCGGAAGTGGTCTAAACCTGCTATATCAGGACACAATCCGCAAAATGGGGATAAACCCAACAAAAATTCGCCATGGCAACACTTCCTTTCAAGGGGTAACGCCAGGCCCAGATACCCATTGTACAAGTTCTCTCCTGTTAGAAGTTATGTTCGGCTCCCCCGACAACTTCCGCCGCGAAAAGCTAACCTTCCACATCGCCCCATTTACAAGTGGCTATCAAGCACTACTAGGACACGAAGCTTTCGCCCGCTTTAAAATGCCCGGTCCGCGAGGCATCATCTCATTAAAGGGAAATATCGAGTGTTCCTCGAGCGCGGAAGACTGTGCGGCTGCCTTGCCAGCCACACACTAAATCGGCATCACTAATCAAAGCACCTAAATAGGTCGTGCAGACCCAGACATGGCTAGACGAGTCCGGCGTAAACATACAAGGGCTTACTAGCCGCATACCCCCGTACAAGGGGCTCCGCGCGTGTACAACAAGAGACAATAAAACTCAATTTTACCCATTTTGTAAATTATACATTGTTTATTTAATATAACATAGATTTTTGCATGATCTTTTTCAACTAAGTTCCTCCCTTTTACAGATGAACACCGTGCTACACCCGTCCAGGATACGGCACAACGGAGACACAAGCGTAGACATGCAGTAGTTACCCGTTCCAAGGATTCTTTTCAGATTAAGACCCTGCGTAAACCTTTTTCACTGTCTCTTGTTGATACACATCCCCCGGTTTCTTGTTATAAACGAGGAGGAGGCTGGCGTCTTGGCATGTGGCCATGTCAGAATTTTGCGCTTACCTGGACACCAGGGGCTTCTTACCAAGGGCGTTGTTCAGCCCGTTTTCATAAAGAACGAATACCTTAGGGAGTGTTCGGCGTCGCGAGTTTGGCCTTATATGCATCAACTCCGAATCATGTCTTTGGTCAAATGTTGGGTTTGCTCGGCTCCTGTGTTTTCCTGCCTTACGTTCCGCTCTATCGACTAATGCGGCACCAGGAGAACTACTGCGATTGTGCCCCGGTTCGGCCAGGTGAGCATCTCAGTAGAGAAAGCCGAAAACTCACTGTCATGATATAGCGTGAGACTGGTCAACCAATCGATGACCCGCCGGAATCTTTAGGATTCCTCCGCATTAACAAAGGGCTGTTTCCCGGCCAGGCACACATGCGCCCCGAATTCGGGTGAGCGCGGTGCCCCTAGGGGCTATATAGTAGCCCCACTGTCAAACTCCTATGGCTAAGTGAAAGTGATAAAGCATTATAGTCTGGTTGCCTAGTTGGTTGCGCTATCACCTCCTTAATAGTACCAAGACGTTGGATCAAGTGTGAAAACGCGCCTTCTGCGAACACCCCCGCATTATATGCGTGGGGGCTGAAGCGGAAGACTGCCATCTTTCAGGTTATATACACATATACATTAACGGCCGCACAGGAGGTATTCTAATTCTTGAAGGCACAAGTATAAAAAGCTTTTATATTCCATCGAAACATTGTTTTACAATAATACATGTTATTCGAACATAACATCCTTCGAGCATTGCGTCTCTATTAAATGAGCGCCCTGTAGAACTTCCTGAAAATAGTGCTCGGCAGGTACTCGTCTCTCGTCTGAATCTTGGGATGCAGCAACAATGGCCTTCATCTCCGCCCAGTATGTCTTGACACGGGCAAGAGCCATCTGTGCACCCTCTATGCACGCTGACCTCTTCATTGCATTAATATGCAGCACCACACCCAAGAACTGTTGCACCAAGTTAAAATAACTCTTCAGCTCGGGCCTTTTCGGCCACAGATGACTCACAACATACTTCATCGTGAGTCCGGATAACCTATTCAGCTCCGCCCATGCGGCCAAACGATCTGTTAATGGAAGTGGGCGCTCTGGGTTGTGGAACTGCGACCAAAAAAGCTTTTCCACTTTGTGGTCCTCTTGATCGCAGAAGTGTTCGGCCGCGTCCGCGGCACTCGCCGCCATGTCCAGATAAGTGTTCGCCGCACTCCACTGCCGGTCCAACGGAGCATATTTAGGATCCCCAAACTTCATCCGTAGCATAAAGGGCTTTCCAGCCGTGATATCTCCAGCCTGACGTAGCTCCTCCTTCATAGCTCTCATCGCAGAGCGAGTATCCTTGGCCCCGGTAGTGACCTTTTCTAGGTCCTTCTGTGCCACCCGATCTTCTTTTTCAAGAAGCTTGCAGCGGTCGGCAGCATTCTTCAACTTTACAGCCATCTCAGCCACTTCCTTCTTGCTTTGGCTGTGAGCAGCCTGTTCGGCTTTTAGCTCTTCAGCTGCCTTTAAGGCAGCCACATCGCTTTTCCTGGCCTGCTCCTTGGATCGGGCAAGTTCCGTCCGAAGGTTCTCCATGGCAGCGGCACCATCTGCATCAAGGACACATGTTGTAAGGTACGGGCATCAAGATCCTCTTACCAGGTGTCTTCGGAGAAATTACATACCTTATGCCACGTCCAGCCGCTTGTTGACAAGCGCGATGTCGGCATCTGCCACGTCAAGTTGCCGCTTTAGCTTGGCAAATTCATCAGTCCGGCTAGCCACCGGACACTTCGCCACCTACATAGGAAAGGCGGCATATTATACCTGGGATTATGATCCTCGGTGCACCGTCATTTTTTGACAACGCACAGAGTCTCAGGGGCTACTATCTATACATGGCGCATCTTATATATGCGGATCTGTCAAAAGGTACATCATTTTGTGTACCTCAAAACCTGTCAGTAAACTTCTGACGGCCTCGTACAACCCGCTCTTCGCGGATGAAATCCTTCCAATCACCGTATCCATCAACGCACGATGTTCTTCTGGGATAGATGCTCGCCCGAGCAGATCCTTTAGCTCCTTCGACCGTGCACCGGACGGTGCCGGACTCGTACGATGGCCTTTTTCGAAGGCCGGACACGGAGGGCCTTGGGGAGGCATACGACTGCCTTCCGGCCCTGCCGAATTTGGAGAAACCCTCTATGAAGACACCTCAGGGCCGCCCGCCTCGCAAGGCGGTACGGCAGGGGGAGGCGTTCCGCTCTCCATCATCTCCGAACGAAGATCCCCTGAAGATGAGCTCTGTTGAGAAGGGCTGAGATCCAAACTACAAGTAAAATTTCGGTTATCTTCCTCAGAAAATAGAACAGGGATGTCTCTCATTTTGAAACCCCCCTCTTTACTTACGGCTCGGTGGAGAGCTGATCCCCTCGGGGGCGCAATGCGACCGAGGCACCCCCCGGCGCCGGACCCTCTAACAAAGATTTCTTCCCCCGCTTTGAGACCACGGCCTCCGGGTCTTCAGAGGCGGTCCTCTTCTTCCCCTGGTTAGAGGAATTCTCGATTCCTCCTTTCCTGACAACCTCCTTCGGGGAGGCGGTAGCTTCCTTGCTCCCCTCTTCGCCTTCGTTCAAAGGCGCAACCTCCAGCATCCTGGTTAACACGGGATCCGACGTAGTCTCAGGGAGGGGGGCCGGACATCTGAATAGCTTTGCTTTCGCTATCCACTCCTGTTTAAGGGACATCTCTTTTAAGGTCAATTTTATGATAAATACATGGATAGCGTGTTCGGGTACAGGGCTACTTACTTGAGTATCCGGGCAATTGCAGCTCAGACCTGCGTCCTCGGACAAGTCCGGACACATTGCTTGTGATCCGAAGAACAATTTGTACATCTCCATGGGCGTCGCAGCCACAAAATGTTGGAGGGATCATGGTCCTTCCGGATTAAACTCCCATAGGCGGAGGGGGCGACGTTTGCAGGGCAGGATGCGGCGAATCAACATAACCTGCATCACTACGGCCAGATTGATATCTCTATCTAGGAGATCTCGAACGCGGCCCTGCAACAAGGGCACGTCCTTGGATGACCCCCAGTTAAGCCCTTTATTGACCCATGATGCTAGTTGTGGTGGGAGACCCGAGTGAAAGGCAGGTGGCGCCACCCATTTGGTGCCCCTGGGAGCTGTGATATAAAACCACTCTCATTGGCATAAGCTGAACTCCTCTTGAAAAGAGCCCTCGGGCCATGGAGCATCGGCATTCTTGCTTATAACAGCACCTCCGCACTCTGCGTGCTGCCCCTCGATCATCTTTGGCTCTACTTTGAAGGTCTTAAGCCACAATCCGAAGTGAGGAGTAATACGGAGGAAGGCCTCGCACACGACAATGAACGATGAGATATGAAGGATGGACTCCGGAGCTAAGTCATGAAATTCCAGCCCGTAATAAAACATGAGCCCCCTCACGAAGGGGTCCGTCGGGAAGCCTAGCCCCCAAAGGAAGTGAGACGAGAACACCATGCTCTCACCAGGCTTGGGAGTGGGAATAACCTGCCCTTGAGCAGGCAGCCTATGCGAGATTTCGCCGGCTAGATACCTGGCATCTCTTAGCTTTAGCACGTCTTCTTCCGCAACGGAGGAAGGCATCCACCGGCCTTGAAGGTCGGAGCCGGACATCATCGGAGGTCCGAAGCGCCTGAATCTGGAGCTTTGCGTGTTGGAACTCAAGGTGAGAGGCGAATTTGATTGAGATTGAAAGAAAGGAGTCGAGCCTTGGTATCTTTATAAAGAGGTTGAATACCAAGAGCCCTCCCCCTGACCGTTTGGGACTCTCCTTCGATTGAGGAGACATACCAACAGGCACGATTGGGTTACCCACGCCCGTATTGGTGAGAATCCCAGGATAAGGAGACACGATCTCTGCTTTGACAAGACGTGCCAAGGAAACCGCCTCGCTAAACACGCTGAGGTGGGACAGTAAAACGATTCAAATAAAGGCTTGGTCATGGCGTGATGTCACGCTGCGGAATACATCAGCATATTAGATTTGTACAAATATTATTCACTCTACGGTGGTATGTGGAACTTATTTTGAAGAGCCGGGCACTATCCTTGTGTTCAAAATCTTCTATGAAGTATTCGGAGCAGGAACCCGCCTTGCAATGCCGAAGACAATCTGCGCGCAGGACTATGAAGCCTGGTTCAGGGGCTACTGAGGGAGTCCTGGATTAGGGGGTGTCCGGATGACCAGACTATAACCTTTGGCTGGACTCCTGGACTATGAAGATACAAGATTAAAGACTTCGTCCCGTGTCCAGATGGGACTTTCCTTGGCGTGGAAGGCAAGCTTGGCGATACGGATATGTAGATCTCCTCCCATTGTAACCGACTCTGTGTAACCCTAGCCCTCTCCGGTGTCTATATAAACTGGAGGGTTTTAGTCTGTAGGACGAACAACAATCATACCATAGGCTAGCTTCTAGGGTTTAGCCTCTCTGATCTTGTGGTAGATCTACTCTTGTACTACCCATATCATCAATATTAATCAAGAAGGAGTAGGGTTTTACCTCCATCGAGAGGTCCTGAACCTGGGTAAAGACATCGTGTCCTTTGTCTCCTGTTACCATCCGCCTAGACGCACAGTTCTGGACCCCCTTCCTGAGATCCACCGGTTTTGACACCGACACCCGTTCACTCTGAAATTCTTGGAACTATTCAAATGTTTCAGACTTGTGTTTCATTAAGTTGATATACCCATATCTGCTCAAATCATCTGTGAAGGTCAAAAAATAATGATACCCGCCACGAGCCTCAACACTCATCAGAACGCATACATCGGTATGTATTATTTCCAATAAGTCATTGAATTGCTCCATTGTTCTGGAGAACAGTGTTTTAGTCATCATGCCCGTGAGGCATGGTTCACAAGTATCAAATGATTCATAATCAAGTGATTCCAAAAGTCCATCTGCATGGAGTTTCTTCATGCGCTTTACAACGATATCAGAAACGGCAGTGCCACAAATATGTTGCACTATCACTATCAACTTTGCATCTTTTGGCTTCAATATTATGTATATGTGTATTACTACGATTGAGATTCAATAAACCATTCACATTAGTTCTACGACAATGGAAGATTTTATTCATGTAAACAGAATAACAATTATTCTCTAACTTAAATGAATAACCGTATTGCAATAAACATGATCTAATCATATTCATGCTCAACACAAACACAAAATAACATTTTTTTAGGTTCAATACTAATCCCGAAAGTATATGGAGTGTGCGATGATGATCATATCAATCTTGGAACCACTTCCAACACACATTGTCACTTCACCCTCAACTAGTCTCCATTTATTCTGCAACTCCTGCTTGGAGTTACTAATCTTAGCAACCAAATAGGTATCAAATACCTAGGGGCTACTACGAGCACTAGAAAGGTACACATCAAAAACAAGTATATCAAATAAAACCTTTGTTCACTTTGTCGTCCTTCTTATCCGCCAAATATTTGGGGTAGTTCCGCCTCCAGTGACCACTTCCTTTGTAGTAGAAGCACTCAGTTTCAAGCTTGGGTCCAGCTTTGGGTTTCTTCCCAGGAGTGACAACTTGCTTGCCATTCTTCTTGAAGTTCCCTTTCTTTCACTTTGCCCTTTTCTTGAAACTAGTGGTCTTGTTTAAGTACCAACACTTGATGCTTTTTCTTGATTTCTACCTTCGTCGATTTCAGCATCACGAAGAGCTTCGGAATCTCTTTCATCATCCCTTGCATATTATAGTTCATCATGAAGTTCCAGTAACTTGGTGATGGTGACTAGAGAACTCTGTCAATCACTATCTTATCTGGAAGATTAACTCCCACTTGATTCAAGCGATTGTAGTACCCAGACATTCTGAGCACATGCTCACTAGCTGAGCTATTCTCCTCCATCTTTTAGGTGAATTCCTTGTCAAAGGTCTCATACCTCTCGACACGGGCATGAGTCTGAAATACCAATTTCAGCTCTTGAAACATCTCATATGCTCTGTGGCATTCAAAGAATTTTGAAGTCCCGGTTCTAAGCTGTAAAGCATGGTGCACTAAACTATCAAGTAGTCATCATATTGAGCTAGCCAAACATTCATAACGTCTGCATGCGCTCCTATAATAGGTCTGTCACCTAGTGGTGCATCCAGGACATAATTCTTTTGTGCAACAATGAGGATAAACCTCAGATCATGGAACGAGTCCGCATCACTGCTACTATCATCTTTCAACTTAGTTTTCTCTAAGAACATATCAAAAAAGATAGGGGAGCTGCAATGCGAGCTATTGATCTACAACATAATTTGCAAATACTATCATGACTAAGTTCATGATAAATTAAAGTTCAATTAATCATATTACTTAAGAACTCCCACTTAGATAGACATCCCTCAAGTCATCTAAATTATACGTGATCCAAATCAACTAAATCATGTCCGATCATCACATGAGATGGAGTAGTCATCAATGGTGAACATCTCTATGTTGATCATATCCACTATATGATTCACGTTCGATCTTTCGGTCTCCAGTGTTTCGAGGCAATATGCATATGCTAGGCTCGTGAAGTTTAACCTGAGTATTCTGCATGTGCAAAACTGGCTTGCACCCATTGTATTTGAACATAGAGCTTATCACACCCGATCATCATGTGGTGTCTCAGCACGAAGAACTTTCGCAATGGTGCATACTTGGGGAGAACACTTATACCTTGAAATTTTAGTAAGGGGTCGTCTTATAATGCTATGGCCGTACTAAGCAAAATAAGATGCATAAAGATAAATATCACATGCAATCAAAAATATGTGACATTATATGGCCATCATCATCTTGTGCTTTTGATCTCCAGCACCAAAGCAAAGTCATGATCTCCATTGTCACCGGCTTGACACCTTGACCTCCATCATAGCATCGTGGTCCTCTCGCGAACTATTCCTTCTACGACTATCGCTACCGCTTAGTGATAAAGTAAAGCAATTACATGGCGTTTGTATTTCATACAATAAAGTGACAACCATAAGGCTCCTGCCAGTTGCCGATAACTTTTAACTTTTACAAAACATGATCATCTCATACAACAACGTATATCACATCATCTCTTGACCATATCACATCACAACATGCCCTGCAAAAACAAGTTAGACGTCCTCTACTTTGTTGTTGCAAGTTTTACGTGGCTGCTACGGGCTTCTAGCATGAACCGTGCTTATCTATGGCACAAAAGCCACAACGGTGATTTATCAAGTTTGTTGTTTTAACCTTCACAAGGACCGGCTGCAGTCAAATTCGATTCAACTAAAGTTGGAGAAACAGACACCCGCCAGCCACCTTTATGCAAAACTAGTCGCATGTCTATCGGTGGAACCGGTCTCATGAACTTAGTCATGTAAGGTTGGTTCGGGCCGCTTCATCCAACAATACCGCCGAATCCAAATAAGACATTGCTGGTAAGAAGTTGACGATCACTGCCCACAACTCTCTGTGTTCTACTCGTGCATATCATCTACGCATAGACCTGGCTCGGATGCCACTGTTGGGAAACGTAGCATGCAATTTCAAAAAAAATCCTACGCTCACGTATGATCTATCTAGGAGATGCATAGCAACAAGAGGAGGAGAGAGTGTCCACGTACCCTCATAGACCGAAAGCGGAAGCTTTAGCTTAACGAGGTTGATGTAGTCGAATGTCTTCTCGATTTAACCGATCAAGCACCGAACGTATGGTACCTCCAAGTTCTGCACACGTTCAGCTCGATGACGTCCCTCGAACTCTTGATCCACCAAAGTGTCAAGGGAGAGTTACGCCAGCACGACGACGTGGTGACGGTGATGGTCAAGTGATCCACGCAGGGCTTCGCCTAAGCACTACGACAATATGACCGGAGGAGTAAACGGTGGAGGGGCACTGCACACGGCTAAGAACAATTGATGTGCTTAGAGGTGCCCCCCGCCCCCATATGTAAAGGAGGGAGAGGGGAGGAGGCCGGCCTAGGCCGCGCCAAGTGGGGAGGACTCCCACTTGGACTCCTAGTCCTATTCGGTCCCCTTTCCTTCTATCGGGAGGGAGGAGGGGGGAGGAGAGGGGGTAGGAGAAGGAAAGGGGGTGGCGCCCCCTTCCCTACTCCAATTCGGCCTCCTTCCTTGTGTGGGGCGCACCAGCCCCTTGTGGTCTGGTTAGCCTCCCTCCTATGGCCCATATGGCCCATATCTTCCACCAGGGGGTTTCGGTAACCCCTCCGGTACACCGGTATGTACCCGATACACTCTGGAACCCTTCCAGTGTCTGAATAGTACCTTCCAATATATCATTCTTTACCTATGGACCATTTTGAGACTCCTCGTCATGTCCGTGATCTCATCCGGGACACCTAACAACCTTCGGTCAGCAAAACACATAACTCATATAATACATATCATCATCGAACGTTAAGCGTGCAGACCCTACGGGTTTGAGAACTATGCAGACATGACCGAGACACCTCTCTAGTCAATAACTAACAGCGGAACCTGGATGCTCATATTGGTTCCCACATATTCTACGAAGATCTTTATCGTTCGAACCGCTATGTCGACATATGTTAATCCCTTTGTCATCGGTATGTTACTTGCCCATGATTCAATCGTCGGTATCTTCATACCTAGTTCAATCTCGTTACTGGCAAGTCTCTTTACTTGTTCCGTAATACATCATCCCGCAACTAACTCATTAGTCACATTCCTTGCAAGGCTTCATGTGATGTGCATTACCGAGATGGCCCAAAGATACCTCTCCGATACTCAGAGTGACAAATTCTAATCTCAATCTATACCAACCCAACAAAAACCTTCGTAGTTACCTGTGGAGCATCTTTATAACCACCCAGTTATGTTGTGACGTTAGATAGCACACAAGGCATTCCTCCGGTGTTCGGGAATTGCATAATCTCATAGTCGGAGGAATATGTATTTGACATGAGGAAAGCAGTAGCAATAAAACTGAACGATCATTATGCTATGCTAACGGATGGGTCTTGTCCATCACATCATTCTCCTAATGATGTGATCCCGTTCATCAAATGACAGCACATGTCCATGACTAGGAAACTTAACCATCTTTGATCAACGAGCTAGTCAAGTAGAGGCGTACTAGGGACATTGTGTTTTGTCTATGTATTCACACACATGTATAAAGTTTCCGGTTAATACAATTCTACCATGAATAATAAACATTTATCATGAAAAAGAAAATATAAAATAACAACTTTTATTATTGCCTCTAGGGCATATTTCCTTCACATATGCCCAATCAAGGCAGTCCTGGATAATTCTAGCTTTGAGGAACCCATGTTGATTGATATGTAGCATCTAGAGAATAACTCTTTGTAATCTATTGGCCAACAGTTTGGTAATTATCTTAAGTACTCCATTGAGCAGTGAGATTGGTATGAAATCATTGGGTGATACTGGCACTTGCTTTTTTGGAATCAATGTAATGAAGGATGTATTGATGCTTTCAAGATTTATATTACCATCACGAAAAGCCATGATAAGCTCAGTGATATCCACTTTAATGATGTACCAACAAGCTTTGATGAACTCATTATTAAATCCATCATGACCTGGAGATTTATCTGTAGGAATGTTTTTTACCACTTCATCAATTTCGTCCTGTGTAAAAGGCTTCTCAAGATCTTGCAAGATCTCAGGCTCAACTCTATGTTCATCTAGATCATTAAAATCAAAGTGCATTGTGTGACCATTAGATTGTCCCAATCTTTTTTTAAAAGCCTCCCAAAGAATAGTTGTTTTTTTCTTCATGGTCAATAATTTTCACTTGATCATCATTCAGTAGTATAGCAATTTTATTATGTCTATGATTAATAGTGGCTTTGGTATGAAAGAATTTGGAGTTCTCATCACCAAACTTATGACCTTTTATTTTCCCTCTTTGCTTCCAATAAATCTTCTGGCTATTAAGTACTGGTAATAGGAGTTCCTTCAGCATAGTTCTAAAATTCCCATCAAATACTGAGAGATATCTATATTCCTCAATCAAGTCCCAAAGGAAAATACAAGCATTTAAATCCTCAAACTGCTTTTTAAGACATGACAAACTCTTAGCCCACAATTTTAAAGATCTTCTCAAATTCTTAAACTTTGCGTTGATTTTTTTTTGGCAGGATCAGTGTAACAAACAGGAATATTCCATGCTACTTGAACAATGTCTTTGAAAGAGCTGTGTTTCAACCAATAATTTTCAAACCTGAATACCTTGGACTTGGGAATGCAAACCAAACCAATATTCCACAGTACACAATTTTTATTTGCAGACCGATTTCAAAATTGTCGCCTCTATTCATTTCCGTTGTCTAATCTACTAGCCAATTAAGTCTGAACCGAGAACCGAACCTAAATCTCAGTCGACCGAATCTTTGGTTAGGAATTTTCCCAATGACCAATCGGCCATCTTTTTTTGAAAACTGAATTTCTTCAAAAGCTGAAGAACCAAACAAAACGGTTCGGTTACACAGAATGCCCAGCTCTCCAAACGCCTCCACTTTCTCCCAGTTGAACATGTGATATTTCTTACACCGAGTCTTCTTGCCAAAGCAATCTTCTCCCAAAAGAATCAAATATTTTCTTTACTCCTACTAGCACATATGCCCTTGCGTTGCAACGGGAAAAATTGATATTTTGTGCAAACATAATGTCCCATAATATCAGATTCACTATGAAGAACATGCTGCAACGCAACATCGTTCTACAAAATGAACATAAAAAATACGTTGCAATTTAGCCGTGTTCATATTTTCTATGTCGGGCATAATCTCCCACTGATTTCATCTAAGTTTTATCCCTTTTAATGGCATTTAAGTATTATCCTTTCATTAGTTACCATGACATCCTCATCTATTTTAGTCGGGAATCGGATCCTTACTTTTCTAATTTAGTAGCCCCAACACATTGAAGCCTACAGTTTTTTTTAATTATCCTACCTTTTTACCTCAAATCCTTCATGTAAAATTTATTAAGATCACAATCTTTCTTTTATTTATTCCACCGGTTTACCCATAGTCCTTTCTTTAATTAGCCACATCCATTTAAATATTCTATTCAAGCCCACAATCCTTCCTTTATTAGCTCATTCACTTAGTTAGATCGCTGTAAACATGATGATTGTCACTCGTATATTTAGAGCGAGTTTGGATTAGTAAATGTGAAAGACGCATAGGTCGTTGGTAGTTACATCGAAGAGCCAGACATGAGATCACGTGTTTAATTTCCACAATGTTGATTTAATTTGTCCCAATTATTTTTCGTGGTTTCTATAAAATCCCATAAAAGGTCCATCAATGTACAAGTACCTGGCCCAAATCGCTTAGCGTGTAAACCAAACGAAAAATACTAAATCAAACCAAGAATACCTATTCCCTTTAATTGTAGGTATAGATATAGATTGGCAAGCCATAAAAGGAAAGCATGCACAACAGTTTATATTTTCTAGACTACTTACTCTGGAGCAAAGCCCCGGTCCTTTATTCAAAACCAAATAGTATGTACAGGGGTCAAGTAGTCAGCTACATATACAAAACATACCTACTTACCTAGCAAAAAGGAAAACTAAGGGAGGCTGGCAATCTAAGCCAGAAGATTCGGCCTACCACAAGCCCTGACTCTACAAGAAATAAGGGTTATATCATGTACAAATTTACAACACCATGAGCCAAAAGTGGCATAGCTCCAAATGTCCTTCCATTTATGACAATCCAGATATTTCATTTCCAAGCAGAGTCAGCATAACCTCGAAG
Source organism: Triticum dicoccoides (assembly GCF_002162155.2). Classification (NCBI taxonomy): domain Eukaryota; kingdom Viridiplantae; phylum Streptophyta; class Magnoliopsida; order Poales; family Poaceae; genus Triticum; species Triticum dicoccoides. The sequence continues at coordinate 805,439,985 of NC_041383.1, forward strand.
AAGAAAGGATGAGCAAACCTCATGTTTGCCCCGACAATGCATGGTCTGATCTCAGACCCATGTGCCGGATCTATCTGCATGTAATTCCAGATCCTAAGGCTGAACTAGCGGGAGAAGAAGAGAAGTCTGTAACACATTACACATGGGTTTATTGCTCAAAGAAGCAGTGAGAAAAGAGAACATGCCTCCAATGGATGCTAATTTTCCTTGCCAATATTCTAATCTTACAAAAAAACATGCCATCATTAAAATAAATTTATGGATGGTTGAGCCTTTGAGGCTTTGAGGGAAGAATCCAACAACAAATATGCCCAATTTTCCCTTTGAGATTTACTTTTGCCCCTGACAAATACAGGCCATGAATCGTCAATACTAAATCAACATCAGAAAACAGGCACAAGGCTTGACTTTATAGATAAATCGACGAGCTCCACAAGAACACAATTATTGAATACAAAGGTTCAGCAAAAAAGTGAAATAGTTCACCGGCCAACATCAAAAAACACGCAAATGGCCTCAGTTTATATAGATAAATCGACGAGTTCCACAAGAACACGATTATTGAATACAGAGGTTCAGCAAGCAAACAGGAAATAGCTCGGGCTGGCGCAACAGCATAGGTAAGCCCAAAATAAAGAAAAAGAAAACAAACTATGGAGCCGGAATCTGGTGAGCCACCCTCCGGAAGCCAAGAAGGAGCCCATCCAGTCCTCCGTGATCCCGACGCCAAGCGAGCAACTGCCATTGCAGAATCGATCGAGGCTACTAGTTAATTCAACATCCCCGGCAGTGAGCTGAAACGGTCACATCCCTTCATTTTATTGCGTCCATCCGATTATTGATTTCTTGAAATTAACAGCATGCCATGCATTCAGCATTGTTTTATTTATTTGAACATAGCACAACCATCATATGGAAACGGAAGCAGGCACGGCTGGCGAGTTATTGGTAGTCTTAACCAAGACTTCTGGGACGGAGTTGAACTTGGCAAACCACTTGGCTGACTTCTTGAGCTTGCGCTTGTTGCTGTCCGTCTTGTCGATGTAGACGAGGCCGAATCGTGTGCTGTAGCCAAGGGTCCATTAGAAGTTGTCGATCAGACCCCAGGTGAAGTGGCCCCGCACGTCCGCGCCCTGGCTGAAAACACACATACATGAAAGCGCGCTTAGCTAGACTTCAACCATGTGTCTGTGTGTATGTATACATGTGCATGCATGATAACATACGTAGTACTGCCTCGGTCCTGGTTTATTGGTCCCTATTATATTTCGTGTCAAATTTGACCTTAGATTGAACTAATAAAATGTTCATGCATGTCATAAAAAATTATGCCATTGAAAACTATGTTCAAATACGAATCCAATGATATAATTTTTGTTGACATGCATTAACAATTTGTTAGTTAAATCTTTGATCAAAATTTGACACACATTACAAAGGGGTCCAATAAACCAGGACCGAGGCAGTACCTTACATTAATCAATGTGCTATTAGAGTAATGTAGGTAAGAGTGCAAAGTAAGTGAAACAAAAAAGATAGGATTTTAGGGTGGGTAGTTACTCTATTGCGTCCTTGACGGCTGAGATGTGGCGCTGGAGGTAGTCTAGCCTTTTCCAGTCATCCAATGGATCTGGCATGCTTTCGTCGCCTTCCACGTCAGCGATTCCTAAGTGCATCCAGGAAATCCATTTCTCTCCAAATCCCTTTGCTCTGAGTATATCAATAATTGTCTGATGTTCAATAGTATCAAAAGCTTTCTTAAAATCCAGTTTAATCACCATCATCTCTTCTTTTGATTTATGACATTGATGGATATATTCATATGCCCCACCAAGGCAGTCCTGGATCATTCTAGCTTTGAGGAACCCATGTTGATTGATATGTACCATCTAGAGAATAATTCTTTGTAATCTATTGGCCAGTAGTTTGGTAATTATCTTAAGTACTGCATTGAGCAGTGAGATTGATCTGAAATCATTGGGTGAGACTGGCACTTCCTTTTTTGGAATCGATGTAATGAAGGATGTATTGATGCTTTCAAGATTTATATTACCAGCATGAAAAGCCATGATGAGCTCAGTGATATCCACTTTAATGATGTTCCAACAAGCTTTGATGAACTCATTATTAAATCCATCAGGACCTGGAGATTTATCTGTAGGAAGGTTTTTTACCACTTCATCAATTTCCTCCTGTGTAAAAGGCTTCTCAAGATCTTGGAAGATCTCAGACTCAACACTATGTCCATATAGATCATTCAAATCAAAGTGCATTGTGTGACCATTAGATTGTCCAAATGTTTTTTTAAAGCCTCCCAAAGAATAGTTGTTTTCCTTCATGGTCAGTAATTTCTACTTGATCATCATTTAGAAGCATAGCAATTTTATTATGTCTATGATTAATAGTGGATTTGGTATGAAAGAATTTGGTGTTCTCATCACCAAAGTTAACACGTTTTATTTTCCCTCTTTGCTTCCAATAAATCTTGTGATTATTAAGTAATGTCAATAGGAATTCCTTCAGCATAGACCTACAATTCCCTTCAAATACTAAGAGATATTTATATTCCTCAATCAAGTCCCAGAGGAAAATACAAGCATTTAAACCCTCAAACTGCTTTTTAAGAAATGACAAACTCTTGGCCCACAATTTTAAAGATCTTCACAAATTCTTAAACTTTCCATTGATTTTTTTGGCAGGATCAGTGTAACCCACAGGAATATTCCAGGCTGCTTGACACAATGTCTTTGAAAGAGTTCTGTTTCAACCAATAATTTTCAAAGCTGAATACCTTGGACTTGGGAATGCAGACCAAAGCAATATTCCACAATACACAATGTTTATTTGCAGACCAATTTCAGAAGTGTCGCTTCTATTCATTTCCGTTCTCTAATCTACTAGTAAATTAAGTCTGAACCGAGAACTGAACCTAAATTTCGGTCCACCGAATCTTTGGTTAGGAATTTTCCCAATGACCAATCGGCCATCCTTTTTTGAAGACCGAATTTCTTCAAAAGCTGAAGAACCGAACCGAACGGTTCAATTACATAGAATGCCCAGCTCTCCAAATGCCTCCACTTTCTCCCAGTAGAACATGTGATATTTCTTACACCGAGTCTTCTTGCCAAAGCAATCTTCTCCCAAAACAATCAAATATTTTCTTTACTCCTTTTGGCAAGCCATAAAAGGAAAGCATGCACAATGGTTTATATTTTCTAGACTACTTACTCTGGAGCAAAGCCCCGGTCCTTTATGGCTTACCAAATAGTATGTACAGGGGTCAAGTAGTCAGCTACATATACAAAACTTACCTACTTATTACCTAACAAAAAGGAAAACTAAAGGAGGCTGGCAATCTAAGCCAGAAGATTCGGTCTATCACAAGCCCTCATTCTACAAGAAAGAAGGGTTATATCATGTACTCCCTCGGTTCCGATTTACTCGTCGTGGTTTTAGTTCAAATTTGAACTAAAACCATGACGAGTAAATCGGAATGGAGGGAGTACAAATTTACAACACCATGAGCCAAAAGTGGGATAGCTCTGAATGTCCTTCCATTTATGACAATCCATATATTCCATTTCCAAGCAGAGTCAGCATAACTTCGAAGAAGAAAGGATGAGCAAACCTCATGTTTGCCCCGACAATGCATGGTCTGATCTCAGACCCATGTGCCGGATCTAGCTATCTCCAAGTAATTGCTGATCCTAAGGCTGAACTAGCGGGAGAAGAAGAGATGAAGTCTGTAACACATTACACATGGGTTTATTGCTCAAAGAAGCAGTGAGCAAAGAGATCATGCCTCCAATACTAATTTCCTTGCCAATATTCTGATCTTAAAAACATTAGAAAACAAGCACAAGGCCTCACTTTATATAGATAAATCGACGAGTTCCACAAGAACACGATTATTGAACACAAACGTTCAGCAAGCAAAAGGGAAATAGTTCGGGCTGGGGTGGCAGCACAGATAAGCCCGACATAAAGAAAAAGAACACAACCTACAGAGCCCGCCGGAACCGGAAGCTGGCGAGCCACACCCTCCGGAGGCCAAGAAGGAGCCCATCCAATCCGCCGTGATCCCGACGCCAAGCGAGCATCCGCCATTACAGAATCGATCGAGGCTACTAATTCAACATCCCTGGCAGTGAACTGAAACGGCCACATCCTCCCTTCATTTTATTGCACCCATCCGATTATTAATTTCTTCAAACTAACTGCATGCCATGCATCCAGCCTTGGATTATTTGTTCGAACATAGCACCACTTCGTTCTCCATCATACAGAAACGGAAGCAGCTGTCATGGTTGCGTTGTTATTGGTGGTCTTAAGCAAGGGTTTTGGGACGGAATTGAACTTGGAGAACCACTTGGCCGACTTCTTGAGCTTGCGCTTGTTGCCGTCATTCTTGTCGATGTAGACAAGGCCGAACCGTGAGCTGTAGCCGAGGCTCCATTCGAAGTTGTCGATCAGACCCCACGTGAAGTGGCCCCGCACGTCCGCGCCCTGGCTGAAAGCACACATACATTTGAGTAATCAGTGTGCTATATTAGGGTATGTATGTATGTAGGTAGGTAAGAGTACAAAATAAATGAAAAAAATAGGTAGGGTTTTAGCGTGGGTAGTTACTCTATTGCGTCCTTGACGGCTGAGATGTGGCGCTGGAGGTAGTCTAGCCTCTTCCAGTCATCCAATGGATCCGGCATGCTTTCGTCACCTTCCACGTCAGCGATTCCTGCACACACACAAGTTAGAGGTAATCCATCACACTTCCTTTAAAAAAAACCTCCAATGAACCATTACATCATATCTCCATGGATTAGGTTCTTGTCTGATTTGAGGGAACTAGTGCCACTCGAACACAAAGATTGTTTACAGATTAGTGTGTGTCAATCTTCATGAGGATTAGGGTAATGAGGATCATGGAAATTTGACTAGTTACTTTTGATGTCAGATTTTCAACCTTTTTATTAACGACAAGTCAACTAAAGTTTGATATGAACCGATGACTGGTCATTCGATTACTACAAAATCCAATGCTATATACACACACACATATCACTACTTACCGTTCTCAGTGATGAAGACAGGTGGGTTTCCGTATTTCTCCTTCATGATCAGAAGGAGGTCCGTTAGGCCTTTTGGGTACATGTAGATCCAATAAGTCCCGGTCTGCAAATGGATGTCCAAACTTTTAATTAGTAACGAGAAAAAACTTCAGATTTGTTTAAGCTTTATTGCAGAAACAAAGTATTATCATGTCTATGCCACTTAACCATTTTGTTCAAAAGTTTAACTAAAGTCCTGGCTGACTAGTTCTACCATAAGATTTTGGTGAAAATAATCTACATTATCACTATCATCATATATGTCGTATGCAAAATTAACCAGGTAGTAGGAAGATACATACTATAGGACCGATGTCATTCCCATCACTCCCTGTAGCTGCTCGAACAGAAGGGAAAAAGTCCAGGATTAGTATGAGAACATCAAATTTCTCAAAGGATCTGTAAAGTATACTAACTAAGGTTTGTCCTCAACCATATTTTCTTACTTTCTGAACTGGCGTAAGCGTCGTCGGTGTTCAGCGTTGGCGTAAAGTCTGGTGACATGTCAACATGCTTGGAGAATCTGGAGGTGTAATAGTTGAGCCCCATGATGTCACATGACGACGCTAGTTTCTCTTGCTCCTCCTTGGTGAACATGGGTAGACGATCTCCGATCAGTGATCTCATGGAGAAGGGGTAGTCACCACGAACCACTGGCTCCAGGAACCATCCCATGTTGTAGTCAATGGATCTTTCCCGGGCCTGGTCGTCGAGGAAGGAGTCTTGGTATGGCTCGTAACCCATTACGTCAAAAGCCATTCCTATTTTGGAATCTCCATGCTGCAGTTGGTTCGTCAATATAAATAAATTAAATATACAAGTAGATACCACTAGTTGTTACTTGTTTACTAGATAATGTATATCTCTCTCTTTGTGTATGTACCATGTTGTAACGAGCTTTGAACAGCTGAACAGCCTCAGCATGAGCTAGGAGGATGTGGTGACCAGCAGTGTATGGCTCTCTGAGCGAGTCTCCTTCTGGGACGGCACAATCCATCCCCGGCGAGCACCTCCCAGGAGCATGAATCCCCTCTCCGTAGGAGAAACAACAATATGTATGTGGCTCGTTAAAGGTGAACCAGTTCTTCACCCTGTCACCGAAGTTCTTAAAGCACACCTCGGCGAATTGTTTGTAATCATCTCTGGAAAAAAAATCAAACCCGAAGGATGTTCAACAAAATTGTTTCTTAGCTTAACAATAAGTAGTTATGTTAGTTTAATGATGCATCATTGAATGACAGTACAACATTGTTTGTGATCTGAAAAGAAACGTTTTTCTACTCATGGTCCACTAATGGCCTTCATCCAAACCAAATAGTGTATAAGCAAAATCATATATAAAGTAATCTTGTTCAAATCGAATTTAACAATATTATAGTTCGTAGTTTTTGTACATATCGTGATTGCAATTACTGATCTTTCTTTAGAACCATTATCTTACAAATCAATGTACTGTTGTTTGCCGCATACTTACACAATCTGCCTATTTAAGAAGCCACCGTACTTGTCTTCCAGTGCTTGAGGGGTGTCCCAGTGCCAAATTGTAACATATGGCACTATGTCTGAGTTTCAAAAAACAAATAATTATTTGTGCGAGCTCTTATGAGTCTGACTCATTAAGCACTAATCAAACAAAGAAAAAATGGGTTTTCACCATTATCTATCAGCGAGTTGATCAGCTTATTGTAGTAGTCGATGCCTGCCTGGTTTACTTTCCCCGTCCCATCTGCAAGCCATAGTAAACATGTGCTGAAATTAGGACCCAAATATTACAACAAGTCTTATCGGCTGCGTCTAATTTGTAGAGGACATCTTTATTGTTCCTAACTTATTCACCATACAAAATATACATGGTTATTTTGTATTTACCTGGCAGTATTCTCGACCAAGAGATGGAGAACCTATACACTTTCATGCCCATGTCCTTGAGCGCTTTGACATCCTCCTGTCAGTCATAAATGATGACATGAATAATGATGACAACATATTATCATGCATATTTCTATTTTTATTAGAAGTGCATATTCCAAATGGTTTTTCAAAAAAAAAATGCAACGACATAAAAGCAGTCCTGTCATAATTAAGATTTGTTAGATTTTTGTTTGGAAAAACCATTGGTCCCGTCAGAGTACTTACTTCATATAGATGGTAGGAGTTTGCTGCAACGTCCCCATTGGTCATGTCGGATATGCGCTCTGTTCATATATATACACATGAAATTAAGGAGAAGGACGCACGATAGAATAATATGAGTATGTTTGTAATAACACTGAAAAGGTATATGTTACCAGGATATGTGTGGCAGAAGTGGTCCCAAGTGCTTGGCCCCTTGCCATCTTCATTCCAAGCACCTTCAATCTACACGGATGACGACATATATAACATTTTGTGCAATCGAACAAACCACTAAACATGCATTTTGACATCATGTTTTCCCTTAGGTATTTGTTATCATTGAAACAGTTGACACCATTATTTTATTTTAAATTAACAGATATAAGGTTGTGCAAGAAAATAATTAGTACCTGGTACGCTGAAGTGGAGGCACCAAATAGGAAGTCCTTGTCGAACCAGTCCCTTTTAGGGATTTGCCACGGCTTGAGCTTAGTGAACACAGGCCCAATGGGCTCTGCTGGCTTTGACGGTGTGCCTGCCCTGATGGTGAGGTTACAGAACCTTCCCTTGCTCTTCTGTGATGAAGCAGCAGACCGGAGCCATAGGTTCTCACTGTTGCGTCCTGCACGGCTTCTAAGGCTAAGGTGGGTGGTGGGATTCAGGGTAGCAGCAGCAAGTAGAGCCATCTCTTGCTAGCAGCTGGCTGGAGTGTTGTGAGCAGCTTGAGGAGTGAGTTCCCTTGCAGGCTTATGCATCTATTTATAGATGAGGATGGAGAATCTGTCAAGTGGGCGTGGTGGTGGGATGATAATGAAGCTGCGGCTGGAACCCTAGCTAAGACACAAGGCAGTTGGCTAACCTGGTGGGAGCTCTTTGTAACTTACCACTGGGCATTCCTGCAGCCCACCCCCAAAAAATATGGCAGAGGAACATATCCTTCTGCTGGGTCAAATGCAACAAAAAAAATTTGTTTGTTACATTAACTAAAGAGAACAGTGAAAAGTTGTGCCTGTAGACATTCGAATGGCACACATATAAACTTGAACACACAAAGTTAAAGAGAAATTGCCAAATTGTTTTCTTTAAATATCAATCTCTCTACCCCAATAGACATATTGAAACTCTTCTTATCTTAAGCTAATTAACAGTAGTGTCAAATCTTTACCCCCACGTAGTGCCTGTAAATTTTTTTCCGAAAAGGGACACTTTATTACTTAAAAGGTTTATAAGCATTACACACAGCCTCTGCATAACTAAGATGCACACAGCCAACAAAGTCCTCACGACAAGCCAAAATAAAAAAAGAAGGCGAAATAGAAAGAAGAATATTTGTATAACACCTAAATCGTAGGTGGCCCAATTCTAAGATCATGCTGCCACCCATATTGGGTAAATGTATCCCTCGCCGTAGCCCCCAATCGTGTACACACCTCCGTAAACAGGTCTCGATTCTCCACTCGCTGTAGAGAAAACCATAAACGAAGCATCCCGGTACATATGTAGGTAACTTGCATAAGAGAAGTACTTTTATCGTTAAAAACCTTATCATTTCTACATAACCAAAGCGACCAAATCACAGGTAGCGCTCCCATCCTGAGAAGAATCCTAAACTTGTGATCAATCCCATGTAACCAGTTGCCAAATATATTAGCAACACTACAAGAAGGATACAAGCTAGAAGCTATTTGGATGACTGACCATATAGAATGATCCAATTTACATTGGAAGAATTAATGTTTTATTGTCTAATCATGTGAACAAATGTTTTCTTGTAGTGCCTGTAATATGTCCGGAAACAATTTTCTACACACATTCTTGTGGGGCGGCTGCCTTATGTTAGGCATTGTGGCTCACTAGGAATGATGTGGCTTTTAACAACAATTGTGTTTTGTTTCATATCCTACGAAGGTTATTCATGCATGTACGCGGTGACCCCATACTTGGTCTATCCTGCACAGCCTGGAGGACTGAGACCTTTCTATGATGGTGTATACCCGACTGGAGCATACGGTCAGTGAGGTTTTCTTCCTTCATGATGGCGGTGTAATCTCCAGATATGATCCACCCCACCTTAGGTTGGACTCTTTATTATTTTTGTAAAAAGGCATTTTATTTTTGGTTGTGTTGGACGTGTTAGCTGCGTGCATCGTGCTATGTAGAGGACGCTTTTTAATGTGGTTGTATCACCTTGATATATCAATTAAATGAAATGTCCTTTATAAAAAAAATTAACAGTAGACAAAAAGCATGACTTGACTCTACTTCTTATAGAAAGTACAAAATATATATGTTCAGCTAGAGGACACCTCGACACTATATGTTGCAAGTATTTCAGAAACTTGTTGTTCACAACTTTTATTGCATCACCCCAGTTAGCTTAACTTAGCGGCGTGGCCCGATGCTAGCTCTGCCCCTGATCAGATCTATTGTCTTTCCTAAAGAAATACCCACCTTTTTCACTTCAAAATTATCTAAATTAAGTCACCCTTAAGCATATACGTATATCCCACCATAATACCCTATAGAAGAAAGAAACCCCCTAAATCCTCATCTAAATCACCTACCTACTACATGATCAGAATAGTCTAGCACCCTAAATTTGCATCTAAATCACGTACCCATCTCTGTGAGGAATATGCTGACGATGCTAACAAATCAAGGATGTACCGTGTTCTGTGGTGACATGCATGGATCCGAACACAGTGGCCCTTTTCACCTTCTTGATACTCACAGTTCGTGGTCCGAACAGTAAACTGCTGGTGCAACGCACGCGTGGGCGTGGCTCGTGGTTCTTGCATTTGTCAGTACAGTCCACACATCCAGTATGTGGCTGTCCGTCATCACAAGCGTGTGGGGGATGTGGGATTCTCGCCGCGTTTCTCGGCGGCGTGAGTTGAGATCAAGACAAGGCCATCTTACACTGTCGCTATAGAAAAGTTTATCTTGAACATCAGTTGGTACCATATCTCTATAAGTACACTATTAATCTACATATTGATGTCACCGGCATGTTGTCAGTCCAGCTAGCATATCGCATCGCATCGCTAAATGTACCTGGCTTGATTGACTGTACGTAATATATTGCTGCCTGATTTACAATAACACATACAGTAGTACGAACTCCGTCCTGATTTATTAGCCCTCTTCATATTTAGAGTCATATTTTGACCATACTTATAACCAATAAAATATAAGTTATATATAGCAAAAATAATATTATCAAAAAATATGTTAAAATGCGAATCCAATACATATTATTTTTAGTGACATGCATTAATTTTTATTATTTAAATTTATGCTTAAAATTTGACACAAAATATGAAAAGGACTACTAAATCAAGATCAAGATAGTGCTACTACTCCCTCCGTTTTTATTTACTTCACATATTAGCTTTGGTCAAAGTCAAACTTTGTAAACTTTGACAAAGTTTATACACAAAAGTATTAATATAAACAATAACAAATCAATACCCTTAGAATCATTATTGAATATACTTTCACATCATATAGATTTGTTATTGTAAATGTTCATATTATTTTCTATAAACTTGCAGTCAAATCTAATATGTAGAGTAAAAAACGGAGGGAGTATGTCTTTGTCAGTGGTGAGGATCAATGCCCCACGTCAGTATCACATGGCTAGGAAAGAAGAATCTGCCATGTCATTAATATTGTTTGGCCTGATCACAGCGGGGCAGATGTGCTATATTAATTGTGCTACTAATGAATTTGTTCGCTCTAGTGGGAGTCTCCTCAAATTACGCTGTGGTTAGGCTAGTTGTAATGGGGAGTATCATAGTATCATGCATATGATACTAGTGTATAATAGTACCTCCCTAAGGCTGCTTGTAATGGATAGTATCATAAGTTAGTATCATGCATATGATATTAGTGTGATATACTACCTCCCTAATGCATGGTATCATGCACTAGTATCATAGATGACTTTATTTATTGCCATGCATGACACATAGTAGCATTGCATTTATTATGATACGGTATCATTGTATGATACTCAACCATCTCTTTCTTCATTTAATTCTATGCCACATCACCAAAATTGTCTACTTGGCATGCATGATACTAGCTATGATACTACCATTACGACCAGCCTAATGCATAGTATCATATATTAGTATCATGTAGTATTTTATTTATTGTCATGCATGATACGTAGTAACATAGCATTTATTATGATACGATATCATGATATGATACTCAACCCTCTCTTTCTTCATTTAATTTTATGACATCTCATCAAAATTGCCTAGTTGGCATGCATGAGACTCCCATTACGACCAGCCTTAGCTCGGTTTTTACAGCGGACGCGATCACTGATGAAGCAATGTACTGTTAGGGAACGTAGTAATTTCAAAAAATTTCCTACGCACACGCAAGATCATGGTGATGGCATAGCAACGAGAGGGGAGAGTGTTGTCTACGTACCTTCGTAGACCGTTAAGCGGAAGCGTTATGACAACGCGGTTGATGTAGTCATACGTCTTCACGATCCGACCGATCCAAGCACCGAACGTACGGCACCTCCGTGTTCAGCACACGTCCAGCTCGATGACGTTCCCCGGGCTCCAATCCAGCAAAGCGTCGGGGATGAGTTCCGTCAGCACGACGGCGTGGTGACGATGATGATGTTCTACCGGCGTAGGTCTTCGCCTAAACTTCGCGACGATATAACCGAGGTGGAATATGGTGGAGGGGGGCACCGCACACGGCTAAGGAACGATCCGTAGATCAACTTGTGTGTCATGGGGTGCCCCCCTGCCCCCGTATATAAAGGAGCAAGGGGGAGGCCGGCCGGCCCTTGTGGGCGCGCCGAGGAGGAGGAGTCCTCCTCCTAGTAGGAGTAGGACTCCCCCTTTCCTCCTCCTACTAGGAGGGGGAAAGGAAGGGGAAGAGGGGGAAGGAAAGAGGGGGGAGCCCCCCCCCCTCCTAGTCCAATTCGGAGCACAGGGAGAGGGGGCGCGTGGCCCACCCTGGCCGCCCCTCTCTCTTTCCACTAAGGCCCATGTGGCCCATTAACTCTCCCGGGGGGTTCCGGTAACCCTCCGGCACTCCGGTTTTCTCCGAAATCACCCGGAACACTTCCGGCGTCCGAATATAGTCGTCCAATATATCAATCTTTATGTCTCGACCATTTCGAGACTCCTCGTCATGTCCGTGATCACATCCGGGACTCCGAACAAACTTCGGTACATCAAAACTTATAAACTCATAATAAAACTGTCATCATAACGTTAAGCGTGCGGACCGTACGGGTTCGAGAACTATGTAGACATGACCTAGAATTATTCTCGGTCAATAACCAATAGTGGAACCTAGATGTTCATATTGGTTCCTACATATTCTACGAAGATCTTTATTGGTCAAACCGCATAACAACATACGTTGTTCCCTTTGTCATCGGTATGTTACTTGCCCGAGATTCGATCGTCGGTATCCAATACCTAGTTCAATCTCGTTACCAGAAAGTCTCTTTACTCGTTCCATAATACATCATTTCGTAACTAACTCATTAGTTACAATGCTTGCAAGGCTTAAGTGATGAGTATTACCGAGAGGGCCCAGAGATACCTCTCCGACAATTGGAGTGACAAAACCTAATCTCGAATTATGCCAACTCAACATGTACCTTTGGAGACACCTGTAGACCACCTTTATAATCACCCAGTTACGTTGTGACGTTTGGTAGTACACAAAGTGTTCCTCCGGTAAACGGGAGTTGCACAATCTCATAGTTGTAGGAACTTTGTATAAGTCATGAAGAAATGAATAGCAACATACTAAACGATCAAGTGCTAAGCTAACGGAATGGGTCAAGTCAATCACATCATTCTCCTAATGATGTGATCCCGTTAATCAAATGACAACTCTTTTGTCCATGGTTAGGAAACATAACCATCTTTGATAAACGAGCTAGTCAAGTAGAGGCATACTAGTGACACTATGTTTGTCTATGTATTCACACATGTATTATGTTTCCGGTTAATACAATTCTAGCATGAATAATAAACATTTATCATGATATAAGGAAATAAATAATAACTTTATTATTGCCTCTAGGGCATATTTCCTTCAGTCTCCCACTTGCACTAGAGTCAATAATCTAGTTCACATCATCATGTGATTTAACACCAATATTCACATCTGTATGTGATTAATACCCATAGTTCACATCGTCATGTGATCAACACCCAAAGGGTTTACTAGAGTCAATAATCTAGTTCACATCGCTATGTGATTAACACCCAAAGAGTACTAAGGTATGATCATGTTTTGCTCGTGAGAGAAGTTTAGTCAACGGGTCTGTCATATTACAGAGTCATATGTATTTTGCAAATATTCTATGCCTACAATGCTTGTCACGGAGCTACTCTAGCTAATTGCTCCCACTTTCAATATGTATCCAGATTTAGACTTAGAGTCATCTGGATCGGTGTAAAAGCTTGCATCGATGTAACTCTTTACGACGAACTCTTTTATCACCTCCATAATCGAGAAACATATCCTTATTCTACTAAGGATAATTTTGACCAATGTCCAGTGATCTACTCCTAGATCACTATTGTACTCCCTTGCCAAACCAGGGCAGAGTATACAATAGGTCTGGTCCATAGCATGGCATATTTTTATAGAACCTATGACTGATGCATAGAGAATGACTTTCATTCTCTTTCTATTTTCTACCGTGGTCGGGTCTTGAGTCTTACTCAATTTCACACCTTTGCAACACAGGCAAGAACTCTTTCTTTGACTGTTCCATTTTGAACTATTTCAAAATCTTGACAAGGTATGTACTTATTGAAAAACTTATCAAGCGTCTTGATCTATCTCAATAGATCTTGATGCTCAATATGTAAGCAGCTTCACCGAGGTCTTTCATTGAAAAACTTTTTATTCAAGTATCCTTTTATGCTATTCAGAAATTCTATATCATTTCCAATCAACAATATGTCTTGCACATATAATATCAGAAATGCTACAGAGCTCCCACTCACTTTCTTGTAAATACAGGCCTTTCCAAAAGTCCGTATAAAACCATATGCTTTGATCAACTCATCAAAGCGTATATTCCAACTCCGAGATGCTTGCACCAGTCCATTGATGGATCGTTGGAGCTTGCACATTTTGTTAGTACCTTTAGGATTAGCAAAACCTTCTGGTTGCATCATATACAACTCTTCTTTAATAAATCCATTAAAGAATGTAGTTTTGACATCCATTTGCCAGATTTCATAACATGTGACAATTGCTAACCTGATTCGGACAGACTTAAGCATCGCTACAGTTGAGAAAATCTCATTGTAGTCAACACCTTGAACTTGTCGAAAACCTTTTCGTGACAAGTCGAGCTTTCTAGATAGTAACACTACTATCAGTGTCCGTCTTCCTATTGAAGATCCATTTATTTAACATGGCTTGCTGATCATCGAGCAAGTCAATCAAAGTCCATACTTTGTTCTCATACATGGATCCTATCTCAGATTTCATGGCCTCAAGCCATTTCGCGGAATCTGGGCTCATCATCGCTTCCTCATAGTTCGTAGGTTCATCATGGTCTAGTAACATGACTTCTAGAACGGGATTACCATACCACTTTGGTGCGGATCTTATTCTGGAAGACCTACGAGGTTCGGTAGTAACTTGATCTGAAGCTTCATGATCATCATCATTAACTTCCTCACTAATCGGTGTAGGCATAACTGGAACTGATTTCTGTGATGAACTACTTTCCAATTTGGGAGAAGGTACAATTACCTTACCAAGTTCTACTTTCCTCCTACTCACTTCTTTCGAGAGAAACTCCTTCTCTAGAAAGGATCCATCTTAGCAACGAATCTTGCTCGGATCTGTGATAGAAGGTGTATCCAATAGTTACCTTTGGGTATTCTATGAAGACGCACTTCTACGATTTGGGTTCGAGCTTATCAGGTGAAAACTTTTTCACATAAGCATCGCAGCCCCAAACTTTAAGAAACGACAACTTTGGTTTCTTGCCAAACCACAGTTCATAAGGCGTCGTCTCAACGGATTTTGATGGAGCCCTATTTAAAGTGAATGCAATTGTCTCTAATGCATAACCCCAAAACGATAGTGGTAAACCGATAAGAGACATCATAGATCGCACCATATCCAATAAAGTGCGGTTACGACGTTCGGACACACCGTTACGCTGTGGTGTTCCAGGTGGCATGAGTTTGTGAAACTATTCCACATTGTTTTAATTGAAGACCAAACTCGTAACTCAAATATTTGTCTCCGCGATCAAATTGCAGAAACTTTATTTTCTTGTTATGATGATTCTCCACTTCACTCGGAAATTATTTGAACCTTTCAAATGTTTCAGACTTGTTCTTCATTAAGTAGATATACTTATATCTGCTCAAATCATCTTGTGAAGGTAAGAAAATAACGATAGCCGCCACGAGCATCAACACTCATTGGACCGCATACATCGGTATGTATTATTTGCAATAAGTCAGTAGCTCGTTACATTGTTCCAGAGTACGGAGTTTTAGTCATCTTGCCCAAAAGGCGCGGTTCGCAAGCATCAAATGATTCATAACCAAGTGATTCCAAAAATCCATCTTTTATGGAGTTTCTTCATGCGCTTTACACCGGTATGACCCAAACGGCAGTGCCACAAATAAGTTGCACTATCATTATTAACTTTGCATCTGTTGGCATCAATATTATGAATATGTGTATCACTACGATCGAGATCCAACAAACTATTTTCATTGGGTGTATGACCATCGAAGGTTTTATTCATGTAAACAGAACAACAATTATTCTTTGTCTTTAAATGAATAACCGTATCGCAATGAACATGATCAAATCATATTCATGCTCAACGCAAACGCCAAATAACATTTATTTAGGTTCAACACTAATCTCGAAAGTGTAGGGAGAGTGTGATGATGATCATATCAATCTTGGAACCACTTCCAATACACTTCGTCACTTCACCCTCAACTAGTCTCTGTTTATTCTGTAACTCCTGTTTCGAATCACTAATTTTTAGCAACCGAACAAGTATCAAATACTCAGGGGCTACTATAAACACTAGTAAGGTACACATCAATAATCTGTATATCAAATATACCCTTGTTCACTCTGCCATCCTTCTTATCCACCAAATATTCAGGGTATTTCCGTTTCCAGTGACCATTTCCTTTGCAGTGTAAGCACTCAGTTTCAAGCTTTGGTTCAGATTTGGGCTTCTTCGTGGGAGTGACAACTTGCTTGCCATTCTACTTGAAGTTTCCCTTTCTTTCCCTTTGCCCTTTTCTTTAAACTAGTGGTCTTGTCAATCATCAACACTTGATGCTCTTTCTTGATTTCTACCTTCATCGATTTCAGCATCACGAAGATCTCAGGAATTGTTTTTCGTCATCCCTTGCATACTATAGTTCATCACGAAGTTCTAGTAACTTAGTGATGGTGACTAGAGAATTCTGTCAATCACTATCTTATCTGGAAGATTAACTCCCACTTGATTCAAGCGATTGAAGTACACAGACAATCTGAGCACATGCTCACTAGTTGAGCGATTCTCCTCCATCTTTTAGCTATGGAACTTGTTGGAGACTTCATATCTCTCAACTCGGGTATTTGCTGGAAATATTAACTTCAACTCCTGGAACATCTCATATGGTCCATGATGTTCAAAACGTCTTTGAAGTCCCGATTCTAAGCCGTTAAGCATGGTGCACTAAACTGTCAAGTAGTCATCATATTGAGCCAGCCAAACATTCATAACGTCTGCATCTACTCCTGCAATTGGTCTGTCACCTAGCGGTGCATTAAGGACATAATTCTTCTGCGCAGCAATGAGGACAAACCTCAGATCACGGATCCAATCCGCATCATTGCTACTAACATCTTTCAACACAATTTTCTCTAGGAACATATCAAAATAAACATATGAAAGCAACAATGCAAGCTATATATCTACAACATAATTTGCAAAATACTACCAGGACTAAGTTCATGATAAATTAAAGTTCAATTAATCATATTACTTAAGAACTCCCACTTAGAAAGACATCCCTCTAATCTTCTAAGTGATCACGTGATCCAAATCAACTAAACGATAACCGATCATCACGTGAGATGGAGTAGTTTTCAATGGTGAACATCACTATGTTGATCATATCTACTATATGATTCGCGCTTGACCTTTCGGTCTCCGTGTTCCGAGGCCATATCTGCATATGCTAGGCTCGTCAAGTTTAACCTGAGTATTCCGCGTGTGCAAAACTGGCTTGCACCCATTGTAGATGGACGTAGAGCTTATCACACCCGATCATCACGTGGTGTCTGGGCACGACGAACTTTGGCAACGGTGCATACTCAGGGAGAACACTTCTTGATAATTAGTGAGAGATCATCTTAAAATGCTACCGTCAATCAAAGCAAGATAAGATGCATAAAAGATAAACATCACATGCAATCAAAATATGTGACATGATATGGCCATCATCATCTTGTGCCTTTGATCTCCATCTCCAAAGCATCGTCATGATTTCCATCCTCACCGGCATGACACCATGATCTCCATCATCTTGATCTATATCAATGTGTCGTCACATGGTCGTCTCGCCAACTATTGCTCTCGCAACTATTGCTATCGATAGCGATAAAGTAAAGCAATTATTTAGCCCTTGCATCTTATGCAATAAAGAGACAACCATAAGGCTTCTGCCAGTTGCCGATAACTTTAACAAAACATGATCATCTCATAGAACAACTTATATCTCATCACGTCTTGACCATATCACATCACAACATGCCCTGCAAAAACAAGTTAGACGTCCTCTACTTTGTTGTTGCAAGTTTTACGTGGCTGCTATGGGCTTAGCAAGAACCGTTCTTACCTACGCATCAAAACCACAACGATAGTTTGTCAAGTTGGTGTTGTTTTAACCTTCGCAAGGACCGGGCGTAGCCACACTCGGTTCAACTAAAGTTGGAGAAACTGACACCTGCTAGTCACCTGTGTGCATAGCACGGCGGTAAAACCAGTCTCGCGTAAGCGTACGCGTAATGTCGGTCCGGGCCGCTTCATCCAACAATACCGGCGAACCAAACTATGACATGCTGGTAAGCAGTATGACTTGTATCGCCCACAACTCACTTGTGTTCTACCCGTGCATATAACATCAACGCATAAAACCTAGGCTCGGATGCCACTGTTAGGGAACGTAGTAATTTCAAAAAAAATCCTATGCACACGCAAGATCATAGTGATGGCATAGCAACGAGAGGGGAGAGTGTTGTCTACGTACCCTCGTAGACCGTTAAGCGGAAGCGTTATGACAACGCGGTTGATGTAGTCGTACGTCTTCAGGATCCGACCAATCCAAGCACCGAACGTACGGCACCTCCGTGTTCAGCACACGTCCAGCTCGATGACGTTCCCCGGGCTCCAATCCAGCAAAGCGTCGGGGATGAGTTCTGTCAGCACGACGGCATGGTGACGATGATGATGTTCTACCGGTGCAGGGCTTCGCCTAAACTCCGCGACGATATAACCGAGGTGGAATATGGTGGAGGGGGGCACCGCACACGGCTAAGGAACGATCCGTAGATCAACTTGTGTGTCATGGGGTGCCCCCTGCCCCCGTATATAAAGGAGCAAGGGGGGAGGCCGGCCGGCCCTTGTGGGCGTGCCAAGGAGGAGGAGTCCTCCTCCTAGTAGGAGTAGGACTCCCCCTTTCCTACTCCTACTAGGAGGGGGAAAGGAAGGGGAAGAGGGGGAAGGAAAGAGGGGGGCGCCGCCCCCACCCCTCCTAGTCCAATTCGGACCAGAGGGAGAGGGGGTGCGTGGCCCACCCTGGCTGCCCCTCTCTCTTTCCACTAAGGCCCATGTGTCCCATTAACTCTCCCGGGGGGGTTCCGGTAACCCTCCGGCACTCTGGTTTTCTACGAAATCACCCGGAACACTTCCGGTGTCCGAATATAGTCGTCCAATATATCAATCTTTATGTCTCGACCATTTCGAGACTCCTCGTCATGTCCGTGATCACATCCGGGACTCCGAACAAACTTCGGTACATCAAAACTTATAAACTCATAATAAAACTGTCATCGTAACGTTAAGCGTGCGGACCCTACGGGTTCAATAACTATGTAGACATGACCTAGAACTATTCTCGGTCAATAACCAATAGTGGAACCTGGATGTTCATATTGGTTCCTACATATTCTACGAAGATCTTTATCGGTCAAACCGCATAACAACATACGTTGTTCCCTTTGTCATCGGTATGTTACTTGCCCGAGATTCGATCGTTGGTATCCAATACCTAGTTCAATCTCGTTACCGGCAAGTCTCTTTACTCATTACATAATACATCATTTCGTAACTAACTCATTAGTTACAATGCTTGCAAGGCTTAAGTGATGAGTATTACCGAGAGGGCCCAGAGATACCTCTCCGACAATCGGAGTGACAAAACCTAATCTTGAATTATGCCAACTCAACATGTACCTTTGGAGACACCTGTAGAGAACCTTTATAATCACCCAGTTACGTTGTGATGTTTGGTAGCACACAAAGTGTTCCTCCGGTAAACGGGAGTTGCACAATCTCATAGTTGTTGGAACTTTGTATAAGTCATGAAGAAAGCAATAGCAACATACTAAACGATCAAGTGCTAAGCTAACGGAATGGGTCAAGTCAATCACATCATTCTCCTAATGATGTGATCCCGTTAATCAAATGACAACTCTTTTGTCCATGGTTAGGAAACATAACCATCTTTGATAAACGAGCTAGTCAAGTAGAGGCATACTAGTGACACTATGTTTGTCTATGTATTCACACATGTATTATGTTTCCGGTTAATACAATTCTAGCATGAATAATAAACATTTATCATGATATAAGGAAATAAATAATAACTTTATTATTGCCTCTAGGGCATATTTCCTTCATGTACCTAGGGTAGGCTCATGGACCTGTCCAAGATACCCTCCCCAAGGACATCTCTAGAAGAAATCGCCTTTCAATCGACCCGGAAATGTTCCACTCGACGGACTCAAAGACACTCGACCATGAAGCCATCCACTCGACAGCCAGGAGACCTAAAGTCACTCTGCACGCCAACGGTCGGTCATTAAGTAGCTTTTATGGTCATCATAGCACTTTATTTGTAGCGTTATCAGTAATGCCCAATCTTAATGTATCTTAAACCCTGCATAACTGAGGGCTGGAGGGGTCTGGTGGACTCTATATAAGCCACCCCCCTCCTCAGTGTAAAGGGTTCGCACCCCTGTAACTCATACGCATATAATCTAGTCGACCGCCTCCGGGCTCCGAGACGTAGGGCGGTTACTTCCTCCGAGAAGGGCCTGAACTCGTAAATCCCTTGCGTATACAACTACTCCATAGCTAGGATCTTGCCTCTCCATTCCTACCCCCTACACTACTGTCAGACTTAGAACCACGACAGTTGGTGCCCACCATGGGGCAGGTGTCTTAGCGACTTATTGGAGAAGTTGCGATTTTTTCCGATCTCCTTCATCATGGTTTCAGGCGGAGTTTTGGTTGAGAGCCGCCAGATCCGTCTCGGCGCGCTCACGTTCATCGCCGACGACTCTACTTGGCTTCAGGAGGCTCCGCTCGACATCGACGCGCCGCGTGCATCCGCGGTGTCCTCCTGCGGCAACCGTCGACCCAGTATCGGTCGGTCCTTGTGTCGTCCTCCCACCCTGTTTCCTGCCGGCGCAAGCGCTCCGGTCGGTCGAGGCTTCAGCGATGGGTGAGACACGCGGTGGATCGCTAGTCGGCCACCCCCAAGTCACGGCAATCGAGCCCGACGAATCTCTATGGCTTGTTCGACCTGTCGACTGGCTCCGCAGAGAC
Source organism: Triticum dicoccoides (assembly GCF_002162155.2). Lineage (NCBI taxonomy): Eukaryota > Viridiplantae > Streptophyta > Magnoliopsida > Poales > Poaceae > Triticum > Triticum dicoccoides. The sequence continues at coordinate 805,461,096 of NC_041383.1, forward strand.
TGCATCCGAGTGCGACAGCAGTGATCCAGCGGCGGAGGTTCTGATGGTCGATGGACCACACGGTCCTCCCGGTTTTCCTGGCACCGACGAAGGAGATAGCGGAGGCGATCCGCCACATGCCCATGAAGAGTATCTCCTCGAGCCCCTCACTTCGCTACAAAGGGAAGAACTTCGCTGCTGGAACATGGATGCGCTTCATACTCCTATCATTGGAGAAACTCCCGAGGCTCGTGCATTAGAGGACGCGCTTGGCCAACTTGGCTGAGCGCACTCGACTGGAGAACCTCCAGCGAGCACTCGACGAGCGTGCGCGGCAACGGGTTCCAGAATCCAGTCGATGTCAACTCTTTCCACCACCGCCTCAGGTATATCGAACTCCGATTCAGAATTTAGCAGCTGCAGCCCGAATAGCAGAGTCGATTCAGCCTTCCCAGTCAGAGGCTGGCAGAGGCTTGTTACAGATCAGAGATTTACTCTGGGCAGCCGGAGATCAGAATTCAGTTGTATCGTAGTCGCGGAATAGGATTCACAGCAGGTCCATAACTGCAAATACAGTCCAGTCGGCCCATAGCCCCAGATCGCCCCCGAGGCATGAGGAGCGTGGAGACCGGCGTGATCAGTAAAAGAACCGTGAGCAGTATGATCACCGAATCGATCGCGATGATCGACGTCGAGTGCCCACCCCTCCCCCAAGGGGTGGATCGTACGCACCTCGACAACAGGATGATAGACGCCATCACAGTGTTGGGCGAAGGATTCCAGTCGACCCCAGGGAACCAGGCTTTGATGCGAGATCCATTATCATTCAAGGTTTGGTCGACAGGAACAAAGCTCACCGAGAAGGTCACGACAGAGATGTACCCACCAGCAGCAGAGTGCACGTCTTAGGACCGGAGTGTTTCAGCAGAGCCATCAGGGCCGCGGTGATGCCTCCCAACTTCAGGTTGGCGACTGGAGTCAGTAAGTTCACTGGTGAGTCCAAGCCTGATACTTGGCTTGAAGACTACCGAGTGGCTGTTCATATTGGCGGCGGCAATAATGAGGTGGCCATGAAACACCTGCCTCTTATGTTGGAGGGCTCGGCCAGAGCATGGTTGAATCAGTTAGCACCCACCAGCATTTACACTTGGGAAGATCTTGCCCGAGTGTTTGTCAGAACGTTTGAAGGAACTTGCAAGCGACCAGCAGGATTGATAGAGTTGCAATCTTGTGTGCAGAAGTCGAATGAGACTTTGAGAGATTACATCTAGAGATGGATCACATTGCATCACACGGTAGAGAATGTGTCTGATCACCAGGCAGTCTGTGCCTTCAAGGAAGGCGTTAAGTACAGAGAGCTAAACCTGAAATTTGGTCGAACCGGAGACATGTCTCTGAGTCGAATGATGGAGATAGCCACCAAGTATGCCAATGGTGAAGAAGAGGATCGGCTCCGGAGTGGCAAGCACAAGTCAGTCGCCCACGAAACCGGAGGAGGGAACTCCAGTCAGAAGCAAAAGCGGAAAGCCGAGCCAGCTACTCCTGGAGAAGCCTTGGCCGTGACTCAAGGAAAGTTTAAAGGGAAGCCCAAGGGGTCTTGGAACCCTAAGAAGGTGTAGGACAAGCAAGGAAATGACATGTTGGATTTGTCGTGCCACATCCACACGAACAAAGATGAAGAACGTAAACTCATTTACCCGAAACATACCACTCGATAGTGTCGGCTCTTGATCTAACAATTCCAGGGGAAACAACCCAAGGATAAGGAAAAGGAGTCGGACAAAGTTGAGGACAAAGAAGATAGTGATGATGGATATCCCTGTGTCAATTCCACCCTGATGATTTTTGCTGACATTGAAAGCAAAAGTCTATTGAAAGTTATAAACCGAGAAGTGAATATGGTTGCTCCGGTGAGACCCAGTTATCTAAAATGGTCTCAGACTGCCATCACATTCGACCAGTCTGATCACCCGACACACATATCCACCCCTAGGAGGCAAGCTCTAGTGCTCGACCCAGTCGTCGAAGGCACTTGACTGACTAAAGTTTTGATGGATGGCGGCAGTGGCCTGAATATATTGTATGCAGAGACGTTGAAAGGGATGGGCATTCCGATGTCCAGACTCAGTACCAGCAACATGATCTTCCATGGAGTCATTCCTGGAAAGAAAGCTGAGTCACTCGGTCAAATTGCTCTTGATTGGTTTTTGGTGATTCCAAAAATTACCGCAAAGAAAAGTTGACGTTTGAAGTTGTGGATTTCCAGAGTGCTTATCACGCTATTTTGGGCAGGCCAGCTTATGCGTGTTTTATGGCTCGACCATGTTATGTGTACCTCAAATTGAAGATGCCTGGCCCCAAAGGTGTGATCACTATTACAGGCAATCGGAAGAAGGCGGAAGAGTGCTTTCAGAAAGGCTCAAAGATCGCCAATGCTCAGATGGCAGCGGGAGAGTGGTCGGAATACCAGAAAACTGCAGACCCGAGTTATTGTTGCAAGCCAAGAAGCCCGCTACGGAATCAGCATTTCAGTCGTCTGGTGAGACAAAACCGATTCACATTCACCCGACCGACCCTAGTGCTGCTCTGACTCATGTCTCTACAACACTCGACTCCATATAGGAAGAAGCGCTCATCCAGTTCCTCCGTGAGAACTGGGACATCTTCGCATGGAAACCTTCTGACATGTCGGGTGTTCCCAGGGGGCTGGCTGAGCACCGTCTACGAGTCGACTCAAAAGTGAAACCTGTTAAAGAACATCTTCAACGGTCCGCCGTCCAGAAAAGAAAGGCCATTGGCGAGGAGGTGGCTCGGCTCTTAGCTGCAGAGTTTATCCGAGAAATTTATCACTCCGAGTGGCTCGCCAATGTTGTCATGGTCCCCAAGATGGACAAGTCACTTCGCATGTGCATTGACTTCAAACATATCAATCGGGCCTGCCCGAAAGATCATTTTCCTCTCCCCCGCATCGACCAAATAGTCGACTCGACTGCGGGATGTGAGCGCATGTCTTTCTTAGACGCCTATTCCGGGTACCATCAGATCCGTCTGTATGGACCCAATGAGATCAAAACAGCTTTCATCACTCCATTCGGGTGCTTCTGTTATGTCACCATGCCATTCGGCCTCAAGAATGCTGGAGCCACATTCATGAGGATGATTCAGAAGTGTTTGCTCACTCAAATTAGTCGGAATGTGGAAGCATACATGGATGATATTGTGGTCAAGTCACGGAAACGTTCCGACCTGCTGACTGATCTTGCAGAGACATTTGCCAACCTCAGGAGGTATGATATCAATATTAATCCATCAAAGTGCACATTCAGAGTTCCTGGCGGAAAGTTACTCAGTTTTCTCGTTTCCGAACGAGGAATCGATGCTAATCCAGAAAAAGATGGTACTATACTCCGAATGAAACGTCCTGTGCGTGTGCACGATGTCCAGAAGCTTACTGGTTGCTTGGCCGCTTTAAGTCGATTCATCTCTCGTCTCGGTGAAAAGGCACTGCCTCTTTACCGACTGATGACGAAGTCAGACAAGTTCGAGTGGACTCTTGAAGCTGATGCAGCGTTTGCAGAGCTAAAAACCCTGCTTTCCACCCAGCCGGTGCTTGCTGCCCCGATCAGCAAAGAGCCTTTGCTGCTTTACATTGCAGACACGGGACAAGTCGTTAGTACAGTACTTACCGTCGAGCGGGAAGAAGAAGGAAAAGACATTAAAGTTCAGCCCCCAGTGTATTATATTTCTGAAGTTTTGACCCCATCAAAGCAAAGATACCCTCATTATCAGAAGCTTGTATATGGGATTTATATGACCACGAAGAAGGTTGCTCATTACTTCTCTTACCATTCCATTACAGTTGTCAGCGACGCTCCATTGTCAGAGATTTTGCACAATAGAGATGCAACCGGTCGAGTGGCAAAATGGGCGATTGAACTCCTTCCCCTAGATATCCGGTTTGAGGCAAAGAAAGCCATCAAATCCCAAGCAATAGCAGATTTCATCGCCGAGTGGACCGAACAGCAACTGCCGACTCAAGTTCACTCAGAGCACTGGACCATGTTCTTTGATGGTTGTAAGATGCTAAATGGATCCGGTGCTGGGGTAGTGTTGGTTTCCCCTCCCCCCCCTCGAGGAGATAAGCTAAGATATGTGCTCTAGATTCACTTTGGTTCCTCCAATAATGAAGCAGAATACGAAGCACTTTTGTATGGGTTGCTTATGGCCATTTCACTTGGCGTCCGTCGCCTCATGGTCTATGGCGACTCTGATTTGGTGGTTAACCAAGTGATGAAGGAGTGGGACATCAGAAGCCCAGCCATGACTGGTTACTGCAATGCAGTGAGAAAGCTAGAGAAGAAATTCAAGGGGTTAGAGCTTCATCATATACCCCGACTGAAAAATCAAGCAGCTGATGATTTGGCAAAAATAGGTTCCAAGAGAGAAGCCATTACCAGTAATGTGTTTTTGGAACACATCCACACACCATCAGTTCAAGAGGATCCTTTCACCGAAGAAGCCCCGCGGCCAAAAAGTGCCATGGGTCCGACTGAAGTTGAGGTCCCAGCTGTGGTCGACCTGATCATGGAAGTTTTGGTCATCACTCCCGACTGGACAGTGCCGTACATCGCGTATATCCTAAGGAAAGAACTCCCAGAGAATGAAGAAGAGGCTCGACAGATCGTCTGTCGATGCAAGGCCTTTACTGTGATAAAGGGACAGTTGTACAAGGAAAGCACGACTGGAGCCAGTCAGAAATGTATAACGCCATAAGAAGGTCGGATAATTCTTGACGATATCCACTCGGGGACCTGTGGCCACCATGCGTCCTCTCGGACTATTGTGGCTAAAGCATACCGAGCGGGGCTTTACCGGCCCAGAGCAAATGAAATGGCGAAGGAGATAGTCGACAAGTGTGAAGGATGTCAGTTCTATTCCAATATGTCACACAAGCCCGCCTCAGCCTTGAAGACCATTCCACTCGTCTGGCCCTTCGCTATTTGGGGATTAGATATGGTTGGACCACTGAGAACTGGCAGGAGCGTCTTCACCCATGTACTGGTGGCAGTCGACAAGTTCACTAAGTGAATCGAAGCCAAGCCTATCAAGAATCTTGATGCCTCCACTGCTATCAGCTTCATTAGAGACTTGATATTTAGATATGTAGTTCCGCATAGCATCATCACTGATAATGGGTCAAACTTCGATTCTGACCAATTCAAAGCCTTTTGTGCTTCTCAAGGCACGCGAGTCGACTACGCTTCCGACGCTCACCCCCAGTTGAATGGACAAGCGACAAGAGCAAACGGCCTAATTCTCAAAGGACTGAAACCCCGGTTGATGCATGATCTCAAACACACAGCAGGCGCGTGGGTCGACGAACTTCCATCAGTCCTTTGGGGATTGAGGACTACTCCTAATCGGTCGACTGGGTGAACTCCATTCTTTCTGGTCTATGGACCTGAAGCGGTTCTGCCGAGTGACCTGCTTCACAATGCACCCGAGTCGAGCTCTACTCTGAAGATGAAGCAGAAGAAGCTCGGCAGGACGCAATCGACCTTCTAGAAGAAGAAAGAGAGATGGCCATGATCCGATCGACCATCTGTCAGCAGAACTTGCGTCGATTAAATGCCAGAAACGTGAAGAGTCGAGCCTTCCAAGAAGGAGACTTGGTCCTCCGAATGGATCAACAGAAGCCACACAAACTCGCCCCTACTTGGGAAGGCCCCTTCATCGTCACCAAAGTTCTCCACAATGGAGCGTACCATCTTTACAATGTCGATCGCCAGATTGATGAGCCTCGAGCTTGGAATGCGGAGCTGCTCCGCGCGTTTTATACTTAAGTACTCACTCGGATGAGATGTAATAAAAAGTACCTCTGTAGTTCGTTTATCAAAGACAAGAGGGCTATAATTTTCCCATTGTTTGTTGTTGCTTTTGTTTACATGTGAAATCCCCCAGTGGGTGGCTTAGCTGCAAATCCGTTTCGCCTAAGTTTGTAAAAAAAATCTTCTACCGGGTAACGAGCAAGCCTCTTGCTCGGGGGCTTAGCTGCGAATCCGTTTCGCCTAAGTATTTGAAAATCGAAGTGAGTGACGAGCAAGCCTCTCACTCGAAGGCTTAGCTGCGAATCCGTTTCACCTAAGTATTTGAAAATCCTACCGAATGGAGAGCAAACCTCCCACTCGGAGGCTTAGCTGCAGTCCAGTACTCGCCTAAGTATTTGAAAATCCTACCGAGTGGAGAGCAAACCTTCCACTCGGGGGCTTAGCTGCAGTCCAGTACTCACCTAAGTATTTGAAAATCCAACCGAGTGGAGAGCAAACCTTCCACTCGGGGGCTTAGCTGCAGTCCAGTACTCGCCTAAGTATTTGAAAATCCTACCGAGTGGAGAGCAAACCTTCCACTCGGGGGCTTAGCTGCAGTCCAGTACTCGCCTAAGTATTTGAAAATCCTACCAAGTGGAGAGCAAACCTTCCACTCGGGGGCTTAGCTGCAGTCCAGTACTCGCCTAAGTATTTGAAAATCCTACCGAGTGGAGAGCAAACCTCCCACTCGGAGGCTTAGCTGCAGTCCAGTACTCGCCTGAGTATTTGAAAATCCTACCAAGTGGAGAGCAAACCTCCCACTCGGAGGCTTAGCTGTAGTCTAAAGCGCTCGCCTAAGTATGAAATCCAACGTGCTCTCTGCAAGGACGACGAGGTGCAGGTCAACTGCTACCTTATCCTTCCGAGCTACGCCACAAATACAATGTGCGCTCTGCAAAGACGACGAGGTGCAGGTCGACTAATACCTTCTCCTTCGGAGCTACGCTACAAATACAACGTGCGCTACATCTCGATCCGCAAGGACGCAGGTCGACTGCAATCTGTGCTCCGTCCCTACCTGCAAGAGCGATGAGGCGCAGGTCGACTGGATTCTCCACCTCGGAGCTGCGTCTCAAGCACTAAAGTATATTCCGAGTGAAGAACAAAGTTCGCTCGAAGGCAAATGCAAGAATATTCAACGATAAGCCAAGTTCAGATAACATCCTATGGATTCAGAAGTGCTTAGGCATCAAGCCTATAAATTTTTATTGGTTAAAAAACCACTCGGCATTCCGAGGCAAATTTAAGGTGAAGCATAGAAGTTTTTCTTACTCCTTGGGTGGAGGACTAGAAGGCGCGACAAACTGGTCCAGGTCGATTCCATCAGCAATCCGAGTAGTAGCAGCAATGAAGGTCTCCATGAAAGGTTGGAAGTCATGCTTCTTTGTATTGGCCACTTTGAGGGACGCCAGCTTGTCCTCTCGTGCATCCTTGCAGTGAACACGGACCAGGGATAGAGCAACATCAGCACCACACCTGGCAGAAGACTTCTTCCATTCTTGCACTCGACCTGGAACTTCATTCAGTTGAGTCAATAGAGACTCGAGGTCATTTTGAAGCGTCTCTCCCGGCCAGAGTGTCGTGTCGATTCGCGACGCCTCAACCTTCAGTTGAGCAAGGTAGTCAACCACACCAGCAACACGAGACTCCAGTCGGAGCACATTCATGGCAGTTTCATCCTTCACAGGAGAGTTGATGGGATCCAAGCCTGTCTCTACTCGGCTGGTCTCCTCCTCGAAGTTTTGGCAAAATTCTGTAAACACAATTCAAAGATAAACCAGCAGTTCTACGTTCAGTCGACGGTAACAAGTCAGTCGGGTAGGAGAGATTACCCTCAAGCATGATGAATAACTTCTTGGCAAGCCCCCCAGATAGACCTCCAGATCGTTCTTCTTCCCCGCCAGTTCACTAGCCTTGTCACTCAGAGCTATCTTGTAATTCTTCAGACGGCTGACCTCCTTGTTGGCCGCGTCGAGAGCAGCTTTCAGATTGGCGTTCTCCTCTTCAAGTTTACCGACTGAAGCCAGTTTTTCTTCCGCAAGCTTCATTTTTTCCAAAGCCGCCTTCTGCGCCTCGGCAAGGTCATGGTCCTTCTTTTTTAGAGCCTCCTTTATTTTATCTGTAAAATGACAATGAGATCAGAATTAGGAATGAGCAGAAAGATAAAGACAGTTGTCAAGTTCTCACCAATCATACCTTTTGCTTCGTCCTTCGCCTTCTGAAAGTTCTCCTGAGCAAGCTTCAAGTCAAGGTCGAGCTGGATATGTTTTTTTCCAACTCAGTATAGCGAGCCACAAGTTCGCAAGATTTCTGCGAAGAGTCAGTCGACAAACATCAAAGAGAGGTTGCTTCTAAGTAACTAAGAGAAAAACCATAGCATTTCTAAGACTACAGTCGAATCAAAATATTCAACAGTAGTCTCGGAGACTACACCCAGTGGGTGCACTCAGCGTGCCCCCACTGGTTCTACCGACTTGGTCCGATCAGTCGGCCGAAAAGAGACAAAGAGGTTATGATCCTAAAACTATAGCTCTATAGCTAACTACCAGCAGTCAGCCTTGGTCTCATCATGATCTACCAAAAAAACAGGTTCTTCAGACTACAGTCGACTGCCAGCAGTCCACCACAGTCTCGGGGACTACACCCAGTGGGTGCCCTCAGCGTGCCCCCACCGGTTCCAAGATTCCATTCGACATGGTCCGACCAGATCGAGTGAAAAAGTTGGAGTGAAGAAATTTAAAATACGAAGACTACAGTCGACTGCCAGTAGTCGACCATAGTCTCGGGGACTACACCCAGTGGTACACTCAGCGTGCCCCCACCAATCCAAAAATTCAATCGACACACCCAGTGGGTGTACAGATACAAAGATCTTCGGAAAGAAAGTCTTCAGATAGCATATCCTAACAGAACAAGCTGTGACCAACTAACCTGGACGTTGCTCTGAAGAGCTGAGCTAGCATCATAGGCCGCTTGGCTGGCTTCCCAGATCGCCTTCACCTGCTCCATCATGATCCCCGCCTGGCGTATAGCCTCCTTAGCAGCACCCGCTTGGTCCTCTGGGACATGGTGTGTGGCGAAAAGGGAGGGCGGGTCAGCAGTCGACGACGACGGTCGGGCACTCGTCAGCGGCACAGCGAAGGACACGGAATGCCGAGTGATGTTGTCACCCTCTTGAACCAACGTCTAAGGCATTGACGCAGTCTGAGTAGTCTTGCCAGTCGGCACCTTTGTATTTCTCCTCGACCTCAGCGGCGCCTCGTCATCATCATCAGGGAGATCGATGACATGAGGATGAACTACAGGAAAAATCCAAAGTTGAAATCAAAAATCCAATCGACCAAAAGTGAAATTACATAAGGCGTACCATGGTTGGAGGTGGCAGCGTCTTCCATTTCCTGGTCTTCGTTCTTGGCGGAGGTCTCGGAGGTAGCAGCACTGCAGGTTTCAGAAACCAGTCGGTTAATCAATGAGTCGACCAAGAGTTCGTCCGTGCTAAACGAGGAGACACAAGTTCTGCCGTTACCCGGAAATGGTGGGAATGGCCATTCTCATCTTGGGCAAGGCCTTCGGCGAATTTGATGGCACCGCTCATGGATGCTTCGGCGCTTTTTCAGTCGGCGCCGGAGAAGCCGCCTGAGGGCGCTTTGACGATTGCACAACGGGCACAACCGCTTTGCCGCGCTCGCTCACGGGGTCGTGGGCGAGCTTGGATCGCCTTTCCGTGTGAGGAGGATCGACTTCCTCCTCCTCCTCTTTGTTGGAGCCGTCGTCATCCTCTTCCCCCTCACCATCAGATTGCCACTCCTCCTCACTTTCACCTCCGCTCCCTCTCCCTCCTCGGCCTGTTCTTGCGCCCCGTTGGGCATCGAGTACATCTCAGTCATGGCCTAGAAGAAAACAAACAACACAAAAGTCAGTCGACTGATTTTAAGCAAACAGAATGAAGAAAGCAGGATCACAGTCCGAGATGCAGAATGGGACCTTGTCTACTTCGTATGATTGGTCGAGTGGAGGAATCCTCATGGATCCTCGGGGGTTGTCTTTGTTCCCTGTGATGCTCCCCAGCCACCTCTCCAGTGTGGCATCGTCAATCTCCTCTGGGTCGATCCGAGTGGTGTCCTGAGTACTAGAATACAACCACATCGGATGGTCTCGGGCTTGAAGCGGCTGGATGCGTCGTCGGAGGAAGACCTCCAAGAGGTCCATGCCGGTCACCCCGTCACGGATAAGCTGGATGACATGCTCGACCAGCACCTTAACCTGCGCCTTCTCTTCCGGGATCACCTTCAAAGAGGAAGGCTTCCTCACTCGTTCCATGGAAAAAGGAGGGAGTCCGGTCGACTGCCCTGGCGTCGGCTGGTCTTTGGAGTAGGACCAGGTCGACTGCCATCCACGGACCGAGTCAGGAAGGATCATGGCCGAGAAAGAGCTTTTTCCTCTCATTTGAACCCCAAGACCCCCACACATCTGAATCACTCATGTTCTTTCATCACTCGGATTGGCCTTTTTCACCGTCTGGGAGCGACAGGTGAAGATGTGCTTGAAAAGACCCCAATGAGGCCGGCAACACAAGAAATTCTCGCACAAAGACACGTAAGCAGCGAGGTACACGATGGTGTTGGGGGTGAAGTGGTGGAGTTGCGCCCCAAAGAAATTTAGAAATCCCCGAAAGAAAGGGTGAGGCGGCAAAGAAAACCCACGGTCGCATGGCTGGCCAAGAGAACGCACTCACCCTCCTGAGGCTGCGGCACGGACTCCTTCCCCGGGAGCCGCGCCGATCCATGGGGGATCAGTCCTCCATCGGCCAGGTCATCAAGATCTGCTTGACGAATCATCGAGCGGATCCAGTCGCCCTGGATCCAGCCCTGCGGCAGGCCGGCCCTCGATGAAGATCCGCCTCGACTGGTCGCCCTTCCCTTCACCTTCGTCGTCGCTTTCTTCACCCGCTCCAGGGCCGCCGTCTTCTCTTTCACCATCGTCGCCGGCGAGACGCGCACGGGGTAGCGGCGCTGAGGCGGAAGCGAATGCGGCGGATAAGTCTGGAGAAGAGAGGAGGAAATGAGAACGCACTGTTCAAACACCCCCGTCCGGCGCCTTATATGAGGATACTTCTGAGTGACTGACTTGTAGGCCCGGACGATCCTGTCAAATCCCGCAACAGTCGCGCGTGCGATACGTGGCGAAAAAGGTGGCGCAGAGATCGAGGAGGCCCTGCCTTACCCCATCCGATTACTGTGGCCTCCTCCGCCCCGCGCGTGTGACACTCCAATTTTTTTTTTATTTTTTTTTCAGAAAGAGCCCTTGCTTGGTTTGAAACAAGGTTATTTAAACCCTTCCTAAAAACCATCTTCTAAATTTGCCCTCTCAAAAATCCTTTTCTTGGATTTGGTTTCTTTTAAAAATGAAAACCCTTTTAATTTTGGACTTTTATTTGGTTTTGGTCCCTTCAAAAATTTCACCATGCCTCCTATGGTGAAAATTTTCCCAAACCCACTCCTTCCACTTTGGTTCAACCCTAACATTCTGTCCAAACTAATAAAATCCATTTTTGGATTTTATTCCAACTATTTCTCCTCCCAAAATAAATCTGTCTATCCTTTTGAGCCTAGGTGGATTGCAAAGCAAGTGCCTTAATGCTTTTATTTTTTGACCTCAACTCAGCACCCTTGGATAGTCCTTTGTACCCACAACCAAGAACCATCTTGATCCACTCTTCTCCTGTTCAAATATTTCAAACTGCACTCACTGCAAGTTTCGACAAGATTTGCTAAATTTGGTGAAATTCATATCTATACCTCTCCAAAAATTCCACAAATATTCAAGCAGCCTCTAGATGCAATGAGAGGTCCGTCCACCAAAAACCAGCTCAAGGAAAAATCCCTACATGCCTAGATCATTCTGTCTAACACCTTGCATGCACTGTTCTGGCCATATTCAGTTAAATTCAGAAGTTCAGTGTCGATCTTCGTCAGTAACTTCAGTCACGAGCCCACAGTGCACTTGGCACGTAGCTCGCGGCCAGGCTTGCTTGTCCGGAGCCTCACACGCGCACTTGGCGCCTTCCTGGCATCGGTGGCACCCTGGCCCGCCTGCGCAGGCGTGTCTTGCGGCAGCCATAGCGCCATAGCGGCCGACAGGAAGCAGAACGGCGGCGCAACGCTGTTCGGCGCCGCCCAAGCGTCCTTGTGGCTCCGCGTGGCCACCTCCTTGCCAGCGCACGCATGCAGCACCGTCGCCGTGGCGCCCCATTCCGTCGAACTCACCCTAAACCCCCAAATCCCGACGTGGTTAGCACCCACGACGATGTTTAGCCTCTGAAACCTCCCGTGCAACCGCAGCGCCGCCGTAATCACCTCGCCGGAGAACCCCGTTCTCGGTAACCGCCTCGGGGCGGCTATATATAGCACCCCGAGCCTGCTCTCGCCCCCGGCGCACCTCCTCTACCTCATTAGACACCGCACAGCCACTGAACGAGCCACGAGGAGCTCTCCTTCCCCGACACCGGCCACTCCGTTCCGCCTCGGCCCCCACAGTGATTCACTCTGGTAAGGCCATCTCCGACGCCCTAGCCTCGTCAGATACCTCCTCATACTATCGCGAGTCTAACCCCCTCACCATTCCACCTCCGCAGCTCTCTCCGACGAGATCCACGGCCACCCGAATCACCGTCCGCCGGAGCAAGCATCACCGCCGACGTGGTACTCACCGGCGACCACCACCACCTCCCACAGACGCGGAATGGCGCCCTGATCACGGAGGTACACTCCGATCTCCCTGCCTTGCCGTGGATCACCGCCGGCGACCACCGCGGCTCTCGGGCGCCGACGAGCCCCGACTCCCCTGTTTGAACTTTCAAACCTGACGGGTGGGACCCGCCCGTCAGCCTCTCTTTAGTTTTTTTAAAAATCGTTTGCAGAAGGCGTACTCTGGCAAATGCGCTTTCTCTCTGAACCGTTTTTTTCTGGATTCTTCTGCATAGCCCCCTGGAAGATTTCTGTTTCATTACAGATGGGTCCTTGGACCAAAACTCTTATAACTTTTGATCAGAAAAGTATTTTTGATTAATTCTTTTTTTGTTCTCTTCAGATTTTTGTCTAGTTTTTTATCATATTTATTTGAAAAATATTTGGAACACTTTTCTATACACTCACGGTATTTACGTTGCGTACATATTTTTCTTATATCGTAGATACCGGAGGAGGTGACGGAGCCACAAACTTCGCACAGTTAGACTCCGACTACTCCGAACCAGGCAAGCATGTTTGAACTCTTGATATGATGAGTGTTGTTGCATGTTTGCATTCTAGTATAGTCACGGCATGTTTATGAACATCACTTTGTATGATATATCTCATGCACATGATCGGAAAGTAGGTTTTGGAAAGCACTATGTTGTTGGATACATATTTGCAAAGCCATGTGTTGGTATGTGGATGGGTAAGATGGTAGTGTTGTGACATGCCAGTCTTATGCCAGATTATTTGACTTCCGTGTCGTCATGACACAATTCACATTCCCATTCATTCCATCCTATACTGTCACATGTTTTCCGAAAGGAATATGGCATAGTAAGTTGCAAGTCGTTTTCCTGGTACACACCAAGTGGAGAGGCCGGGATGAGGGTTCCATGGCCCTGGATTAAAGCCCGTCATCCGGTCAGGGGGCATGGGTGTTTCCGGTTGGGACCGAGAGGGGGGCACCCCTTAGAGCGCGCGTATAGAAATTTGATCTCATGCTATTCGAGGTTGTGGCCTCCCCGTCTCAAAGTTTTTCTTGGACATTCTCCAGGGTGATTCCTGGCATCGTGAGGTGAAATGGGTGTGTACTAGTTAAATGTGTTTCTACTGAAATGCCGTAAACGGAACTAGTCCTTCGTGACTACGGAAATCCGTTGGCTGTGTTCAGTTCTTCCAAACTCTGCAGAGTCTCAATCTTTCAATTATCTTGTACTTTGTTCAAGTACTATAATTGTCTTATCTTGTCAGGTATTCAGCCTCAGTGACAAAAACTCCGGTGGGATTTATGTGTAATAAATCCGGTTAAAAGATTATTCTTGTGGATGAACTAATCTCGTTATTTACATTTGTTACAAGGCCCTGTCTGTGATGTCGCTCAGACGTCCGACGGTGGCATACCTATTATTTTGCTATTGTTAAAGCCATGTCTGTGATGTCGCTCAGACGTCCGACGGTGGTATTTCTTTTTAATGCCCTGTCTGTGATGTCGCTCAGACATCCGACGGTGGTATTTCTTTTTAAAGCCCTTTATGTGATGTCGCTCAGACGTCCAACTGTGGTATTTCTTTTTAAAGCCCTTTATGATGTCGCTCAGACGTCCG
>NC_041383.1:805475445-805475780 GCF_002162155.2 Triticum dicoccoides
CGGTGGTATTTCTTTTTAAAGCCCTGTCTGTGATGTCGCTCAGACGTCCGACGGTGGTATTTCTTTTAAAGCCCTTTATGTGATGTCGCTCAGACGTCCGACTGTGGCATTTCTTTTAAAGCCCTTTATGTGATGTCGCTCAGACGTCCGACTGTGGCATTTCTTTTAAAGCCCTTTATGTGATGTCGCTCAGACGTCCGACTGTGGCATTTCTTTTAAAGCCCTTTATGTGATGTCGCCCAGACGTCCGACTGTGGCATTTCTTTTTAAAGCCCTCTATGTGGTGTCTCTAAGACGCCCGACTGCGGCATGCATTTTATTTATTTACGTTTCGA
>NC_041383.1:805475860-805485626 GCF_002162155.2 Triticum dicoccoides
CCGACTGTGGCATTTCTTTTAAAGCCCTTTATGTGATGTCGCTCAGACGTCCGACTGTGGCATTTCTTTTAAAGCCCTTTATGTGATGTCGCCCAGACGTCCGACTATGGCATTTCTTTTAAAAGCCCTTTATGTGGTGTCGCTAAGACGCCCGACTGCGGCATGTATTTTATTTATTTACCTTTCGAGGTGTCGCTCCAGACACCCGATCGGTTTTCAATTATTAAATTTTGATGCATCAAGTTCTGCATATTACCGTGGTTATTTGAGTATCATACCTCATTCATGATGCATTCATGCATTAATTGATTATATCTTTAGTACGAACTGTCTTGCGAGTACTTTCAAGTACTCACCTGGCTTGTTGATTTGGCCAGATGCTGATGAAGGCGATCTCTTGGATTTGATAGCGAGTCCGACGCCTAGAGGAATCCCAGTCAGTCCCGTGCGATCCTGTCTTGGTCATTGTATTATCCGCTTCTGCAACCCCGAATAAATTCATCGAGCCTCACCTCGACGCACGATGTACTGCCAGTAAAAGTCAAGTTATCCACCACCACTTTTCCTCGAGCTAGTAGCATGCCACCCCACCCCTGTGTCATAACCGCCCACATGTAATATATTGGCGAGTCTATAATAAATTGTTGAGCAATCTCAACTCAACCTTGTAATATATTTGATGCTACTGGTTCTCTGTTTATCAAGCTTTTTGTCTACCAGAAAGGATGACTTTTCCTATACTGGGATTTAAAGATTGGTTTTCTCAATAAACATTTTTAATGAAAAACCGGTCGTGACAGACTTGGTAATCAGAGCCAGGCTGACTGTAGGAAGCCACTAGGTGTGATCGCTAATTGGTTATTAGCATGATAGAGTTATTCATGTTTTTACAACTATAGTCATTTTCTGACAGTCAGCATAAAATTTATGATCTGACCACTCAGAATTTTTGCCTACTTTTGTAGATGGCCGGCAATGACTGCGAGTCTCAGATGTTCGCCAACGTGCCTGAGGGGTTCGTCAAACTCCTCTCCTTCATCGTTCAGGTCGCGATGGGGCCATCCGTGCGCCCGGTCTTCACGCTTTATCCACACAAGATCAACGACAGTCTGACTATGCACCAGGCCGCGGTGCAATTCAGGGGAGGCTATGCTGAAATACGCCGTCTCCGATTCATGGGGAGAGCCATGCCTACAGAAAGGCATGCTATGCAGATGGCTGCCCGCGAGACGATAGCCCGTCTTCGGGATGTTCTTCCTGCAATGAAGACCCGTCGCTACTGCTACCTTCCATGCCATGTGCCTTACACCTGTCACTACTCGTTCTCTTGCCCAGAGGAGAGCGAGATGAAGCTTTTGAGATGCTTGTCGAGTACCTCCGAGCCCTGGAGGCAGCATTCGACTGCATGGTGGATGACCTCGTAGCTGCACGCATGGACTCAGTTCATGGCTGTGCTGCTAACAGGAGGGAACTCCTGCACACCGCTCCACCACTGACTTTTGTGTCATCCACAGCCTCTCACTCACCTACCATACTCGCCTCTGCTCGTCGTCTGCCTACCACAGAGGAATTTAACCAGGCTATTGCACCCACTCCCGTCCGCTCTGCACCACTTGTTGCACCCACTCCCGTCAGCTCTGCACCACTTGTTGCGCCCACTCCCATACGAGCTACCCCACCTATTCCACCCACTAGTATTCGTGTTATTCCGCCTACGGCACCTGCTCCATCAGCTCAGCACAACGTTTCTCGTCTGGAACCTATTAGCGAGGAGGAGGTCGATTCCCCAGCGTCTCTGTGTCTCACCCTCGGTAGGCCAAGGGAGATCCTCACCATCTCCGACTAAGTACGCATAGACGCCATGCGATGTATCAACTGGTGTAATATGTTTTTATGTTCTCAGGTTATGAGAAGTAGCCTGTTTGCGCATCATGTAGGATCTGGAGGAGTGCACTAGTTTAAATAACATGTCAGTATTATGTACGCATATCCTGAGTGATGTAATGTATAATTATGGCCGCGTGTAAGATATGCACTAGTCCTTCTCCGCGCGCAATTGTGTGTTTCAGAAAAACCATGGAGTTTAAAAATGTTCTTTGTGTGTGATTTTATTGACTTTTGCGACTCTTCTTCTTGTCTTACGAGTTCACAAAAATATATCCCCAGAGTGAAAGATGTCTCGTCCTTGGACGCGCTCCATGCCAACTCAGCCAGAAGAAAATTATGGCACACCGCAGAACCAGAATTTCACTCAGGGTCAGACAAGTCAACAGGAGAGTGAAACAGCTTTTACACAAGTTTGTCGTTTGTATGAACAGAGTCAGCAGCAACACCAGGAAATGATGAACCAATTCATCAATATAGGAAGTAACGGTGGTCAGTATCAACCGCAATCCAAATTATCTGAGTTACAAAAGACGCGTCCTCCAACATTTTCTCATACTGACAAGCCTCTTGAGGCCGAGGACTAGCTTCGAGACATGGAGAGAAAATTAATTATCGCACAGTGTTCAGACCGTGAAAAAGTACTGTATGCACCACATTATCTCACAGGTGCAGCTGCATCGTGGTGGGAAAACTTTCTGCACATGCACCCCAACGAAAATGAAATCACCTGGGAAAATTGCAAAGAAGGTTTTCGTGGGGCACATATTCCTAAGAGCGTCATGAAAAGCAAGAAGAAGGAATTTGATGAACTCAAGCAAAGAGCCATGACAGTGTCAGAATACAACAGCCAATTCACACTGTTGTCTCGCTACGCCAATGAAGAACGCATGACCGAGAGCAAGAAGATGGAAAAATTCTTGGAAGGCCTGGCACCCGCCCTTAAGTGCCAGCTAGTTGTGCACACCTTTCCAGATTTTAAAACACTGGTGGATAAGGCCATTACCCTGGAAAATGAGCGACGTAGCCTGGAAGATATCCGCAAATGGAAAAGGGACCAGACTAATTTTTCTCGCAATCCCAGAAGCAAGAAGGAATTTCAGAAGGGGGATTCACACAAAACCCCGGCGAATAATTCACGTCCAACCAAGAATTTCCATGCAAGAGACAAAGAGTTCACCTATCGCCCAGGCGTTACCTGTTATGCTTGTGGAGAAGAAGGGCACTATGCCAAGCAGTGTCCCAAGCCAAGGAACTCAAACCCGAAGCTCAATAATGGTGGAAATAATACAGCACCAAAGCGAAGCAATTTCAACCCCAACAACAACCACCGGAAAGGTCACTTGAACCACGTGACCAGAGAGGAAGCACAGAACGCCCCAGATATCGTACTCGGTACGTACCCCGTCAACACAATACCTGCCATGGTTTTGTTTGATTCTGGAGCTTCTCACTCATTCGTTTCGAAAAGTTTTGCTTTGCAAAATAATTTTTCGATGCTTCCCTTGGAAAAATCAATGATCGTCAAGTCCCCTGGGATTAAGCAAGTGACCCAGAGTTACTGTCAAGGTGTGGTTATTGAATTTGAAGGATTGAAATTTTTCGCCAACCTTATTGTACTGGAAAGCAAAGGACTGGATGTCATCCTAGGAATGGATTGGTTGACCACCAACAAAGGTTTTATTGATTGCTTCAACCGTACCGTGATTCTCACTCACCATCAAGGGAAGAAAATAAAAGTTTCAGCCAAGGAGAGACAAATACCTCGGCAACCTAGATTAAACAAGGTAGACGTTTCTGAGCTGAACAAGGTTCCAGTGGTATGTGAATTTCCAGATGTATTTCCAGAAGAACTACCAGGCATGCCACCAGACCAAGAGATAGAATTCAGCATTGAGCTCGCACCCGGAACCACTCCTATTTACAAGAAACCTTACAGAATGGCACCATCCGAATTGGTAGAGTTGAAGAAGCAAATAAAAGAATTAATGGAGAAAGGATACATACGAGCCAGCTCCTCATCTTGGGGTTCTCCAATTTTATTTGCCAAGAAGAAGGATGGAACAATGAGGTTGTGTATTGATTATCGAGCTCTCAACATGGTCACAATCAAGAACAAATACCCAATGCCCCGAATAAATGATTTATTCGATCAGCTCGCACAGGCCAAAGTCTTCTCAAAAATTGATTTGAGATCAGGATACCACTAATTAAAAGTAGGAACAGAAGATATTCCCAAGACCGCTTTCACCTCCAGATATGGGCTGTATGAGTTCACAGTAATGCCATTTGGGCTAACCAACGCCCCCGCATACTTTGTTCACCTCATGAACAAAGTGTTTATGAAGTATATGGACAAGTTTGTTGTGGTATTCATCGAAGATATTCTGATATATTCCAAAACACCATAAGAGCACGCCGAACATCTCAGGATTGTACTCGGAGAACTCAGGAAACATCAACTGTACGCCAAATTCAGCAAATGTGAATTTTGGCTAAGGCAGGTGGGTTTTCTGGGCCACGTGCTAACCCAAGAAGGTATTGCAGTAGATCCAGAAAAAGTCAAGGCCGTACTTGGCTAGAAACCGCGAGCTAACGTAACGGACGTACGGAGTTTCTTGGGAATGGCAGGCTATTATCGGAGATTTATTGAAGGATTTTCCACTATAGCAAAGCCCATGACACAATTGCTCAAGAAAGGCAACAAATTTGAATGGACAGAAGCATGTGAGAAAAGCTTCCAAGAGCTAAAAAGAAAATTAACAACGGCACCAGTACTAATTGTGCCAGATATACACAAGAACTTTGAGGTATATTGTGACGCATCCCGGAAAGGCCTCGGATGCGTATTGAGGATATACACAAGAAGGCAAGGTAGTTGTATATGTCTCCAGACAACTACGCAAGCATGAGGAAAATTATCTCACTCATGACCTGGAATTAGCAGCGGTCATCCATGCACTTAAGGAATGGAGACACTTCCTACTTGGGAATCGTTGTGAGATATACACAGACCATAAGAGTCTTAAGTATATTTTCACACAGCCAGAGTTAAATTTACGGCAACGACGCTGGTTAGAGTTGGTGAAGGATTATGATGTTGGAATCCACTATCATCCCAGAAAAGCAAATGTTGTGGCAGATGCACTTAGTCGAAATCCCAGCACGGAAGACGACAATATACCAAAATTGAGGCCAGAATTTCAACAAGAATTTGCCCGACCCATTCTAATAATGGTTACCGAAGGCAGTGTGTCGAATATAGAAATACAGCCTATCCTAATGGAAAGCATCAAGGAAGCCCAGCACGGACACCCCAGCATTGAGGACATTAAAAGAAAAGTGAGTTTGGGAAGAGCCTCAGAATTCAACATAGATGAGCAAGGAATATTGTGGTACGGAGAAAGGCTATGCGTACCAAATGTCAAGGACCTCAAATAGCAGATATTAACTGAAAGTAACACCGCTCCGTATTCAATCCATCCTGGAGGGACAAAAATGTACAAAGACCTTCAGGAAAATTTTTGGTGGCACGGTATGAAGAGAGATATAGCCACATTCATTGCATGCTGTGACTCTTGTCAACGTATCAAGGCCGAGCACCAGAAACCAGCCGGACTGTTATAGCCAAATAAGATACCCGAGTGGAAATGGGACGAGATTGGAATGGATTTTATCGTTGGACTGCCACGGTCACAACACGGAAACAATGCCATATGGGTCATAACCGACAGATTAACCAAGGTGGCACATTTTATTCCGGTAAAAACAACTTACACCACTCAGAGACTAGCCAGACTTTATCTTGCCCGTATTGTCTGCCTACATGGAGTCCCTAAGACTATCATCTCCGATAGATGCACACAGTTCGTCTCTACATTCTGGGATCACCTACAACAGGCACTGGAAACCCAACTAGCCATCAGTACCGCATACCATCCCCAGACTGATGGACAAACAGAACGCGTAAACCAAATCTTAGAAGACATGCTAAGAACCTGTGTCCTCACCTACGGGAACAGTTGGGAAGAAAGTTTGCCATATGCAGAGTTCGCATACAACAACAGCTATCAAGCCAGCTTGCAAATGGCACCCTTTGAAGCTCTATATGGGAGAAGATGTCGTACCCTACTAAATTGGTCAGAGACCGGAGACAGCCATATCTTTGGCCCAGATATGCTCAAGGAGGCCGAGGAGAAAGTTAAGACGATTAGAGAACGACTCAAAACAGCTCAAAGTCGGCAAAAGAGTTATTACGACCGAAAGCATCGGAAATCAGTTTTGAACCCGGAGAATTGGTATACCTGAGAGTTTCTCCTATGAAGGGTCTGCAACGATTTAAGATTAAGGGGAAACTAGCACCAAGATTCATCGGACAATTTCAGATAGTGGCCCGACGAGGCAAGGTAGCCTACCAGCTGGACATACCCGGAGACTTGTCTGGTATCCACAACGTGTTTCACATCTCGCAGTTGAGAAAATACATAAGCAACCCAGAGAAGCAAGTTTCACATGAGTATATTGACGTGCAATCAGACCTCACTTACCGGGAACACCCAATAAAAATATTAGAAGAATCTGAGAGGAGGACCCGACAGAAAACCATTAAGTTTTTCAGATTTCAATGGAGCAATCACACCGAGAATGAAGCAACTTGGGAGAGCGAGGATTTTCTTCGGATAGAGCACCCACACTTGTTTAAGGATCAGCTGAAATCTCGGGGACGAGATTTTTCCTAAGGGGGTAGGTGGTGTGACACTCCAAATTTTTTTTTTGATTTTGTTTTCAGAAAGAGCCCTTGCTTGGTTAGAAAGAAGGTCATTTAAACCCTTCCTAAAAACCATCTTCTAAATTTGCCCTCTCAAAAATCCTTTTCTTGGATTTGGTTTCTTTTAAAAATGAAAACCCTTTTAATTTTGGACTTTTATTTGGTTTTGGTCCCTTCAAAAATTTCACCATGCCTCCTATGGTGAAATTTTTCCCAAGCCCACTCCTTCCACTTTGGTTCAACCCTAACATTCTGTCCAAACTAATAAAATCCATTTTTGGATCTTATTCCAACTATTTCTCCTCCCAAAATAAATCTGTCTATCCTTTTGAGCCTAGGTGGATTGCAAAGCAAGTGCCTTAATGCTTTTGATTTTTGACCTCAACTCAGCACCCCTGGATAGTCCTTTGTACCCACAACCCAGAAGCATCTTGATCCACTCTTCTCCTGTTCAAATATTTCAAATTGCACTCACTGCAAGTTTGGACCAGATTTGCCAAATTTTGTGAAATTCATATCTATACCTCTCCAAAAATTCCACAAATATTCAAGCAGCCTCTAGATGCAATGAGAGGCCCCTCCACCAAAAAACCAGCTCAAGGAAAAATCCCTACATGCCTGGATCATTCTGTCGAACACCTTGCATGCACTGTTCTAGCCATATTCAGTTAAATTCAGAAGTTCAATGTCGATCTTCGTCAGTAACTTCAGTCACGAGCCCACAGTGCGCTTGGCACGTAGCTCGCGGCCAGGCTTGCTTGTCCGGAGCCTCACACGCGTGCTTGGTGCCTTCCTGGCATCGGTGGCGCCCTGGCCCGCCTGCGCCGGCGTGTCTTGCAGCGGCCGTAGCGCCGTAGCGGCCGACAGGAAGCAGAACGGCGGCGCAACGCCGTTCGGCGCCGCCCAAGCGTCCTGCTGACTTCACGTGGCCACCTCCTTGCCAGCGCGCGCATGCAGCACCATCGCCGTGGCGCGGCACGCGCAGAGCGCGCTCCCTGCCGCCGACGGGCCCGCGCCGCCCCGTTCCGTCGAACTCACCCTAAACCCCCAAATCCCGACGTGGTTAGCACCAAAACGGAACCATGGGACACGCACGACGACGTTCAGCCTCTCAAACCTCCCGTGCAACCGCAGCGCCGCCGTAATCACCTTGCCGGAGAACCCCGTTCTCGGCAACCGCCTCGGGGCCGCTATATATAGCACCCCGAGCCTGCTCTCACCCCCGGCACACCTCCTCTACCTCATCAGACCCCGCACAGCCACTGAACGAGCCACGAGGAGCTCTCCTTCCCTGACTCCGGCCACTCCGTTCTGCCTCGGCCCCCACCGTGATTAACTCCGGTAAGGCCATCTCCGGCGCCCTAGCCTCGTCAGATACCTCCTCATACTATCGGGAGTCTAACCCCATCACCAATTCCACCTCCGCAGCTCTCCCCGGCGAGATCCACGGCCACCTGAATCACCGTCCGCCGGAGCAAGCATCGCCGCCGACGTGGTACTCGCCGGCGACCACCACCACCTCCCACATACGCGGAATGGCGCCCTGATCACGAAGGTACACTCCGATCTCCCTGCCTTGCCGTGGATCGCCGCCGGCGACCACTGCGGCTCTCGGGCGCCGACGAGCCCCGACTCCCCTGTTTGAACTTTCAAACCTGACGGGTGGGACCCGCCCGTCAGCCTCTCTTTTGTTTTTTTAAATCGTTTGCAGAAGGCGTACTCTGGCAAATACGCTTTCTCTCTGAACCGTTTTTTTCTGGATTCTTCTGCATAGCCCCCTGGAAGATTTCTGTTTCATTACAGATGGGTCCTTGGACCAAAACTCTTATAACTTTTGATCACAAAAGTATTTTTGATTAATTCTTTTTCTGTTCTCTTTAGATTGTTGTCTAGTTTTTTATCATATTTATTTGAAAAATATTTGGAACACTTTTCTGTACACTCACGGTATTTACGTTGCGTACATATTTTTCTTATACCGTAGATACCGGAGGAGGTGACGGAGCCGCAAACTTCGCACAGTTAGACTCCGACTACTCCGAACCAGGCAAGCATGTTTGAACTCTTGATATGATGAGTGTTGTTGCATGTTTGCATTTTAGTATAGTCACGGCATGTTTATGAACATCACTTTGTATGATATATCTCATGCACATGATCGGAAAGTAGGTTTTGGAAAGCACTATGTTGTTGGATACATATTTGCAAAGCCATGTGTTGGTATGAGGATGGGTAAGATGGCAGTGTTGTGACATGCCAGTCTTATGCCAGATTATTTGACTTTCGTGTCGTCATGACACAATTCACATTCCCATTCATTCCATCCTATACTGTCACATGTTTTCCGAAAGGAATATGGCATAGTAAGTTGCAAATCATTTTCCTGGTACACAGCAAGTGGAGAGGCCGGGATGAGGGTTTCATGGCCCTGGATTAAAGCCCGTCATCCGGTCAGGGGGCATGGGTGTTTCCGGTTGGGACCGAGAGGGGGGCACCCCTTAGAGCGTGCGTATAGAAATTTGATCCCATGCTATTCGATGTTGTGGCCTCCCCGTCTCAAAGTTTTTCTTCAACGTTGTCTAGGGTGATTCCTGGCATATTGAGGTGAAATGGGTGTGTACTAGTTAAATGTGTTTCTACTGAAATGCCATAAACGGAACTAGTCCTTCGTGACTACGAAAATCCGTTGGCTGTGTTCAGTTCTTCCAAACTCTGCAGAGTCTCAATCTTTCAATTATCTTGTACTTTGTTCAAGTACTATAATTGTCTTATCTTGTCAGGTATTCAGCCTCAGTGACAAAAACTCCGGTGGGATTTATGTGTAATAAATCCGGTTAAAAGATTATTCTTGTGGATGAACTAATCTCGTTATTTACATTTGTTATAAGGCCCTGTCTGTGATGTCGCTCAGACGTCCGACGGTGGCATACCTATTATTTTGCTATTGTTAAAGCCCTGTCTGTGATGTTGCTCAGACGTCCGACGGTGGTATTTCTTTTAAAGCCCTGTCTGTGATGTCGCTCAGACGTCTGACGGTGGTATTTCTTTTTAATGCCCTGTCTGTGATGTCGCTCAGACATCCGACGGTGGTATTTCTTTTTAAAGCCCTTTATG
>NC_041383.1:805486075-805522139 GCF_002162155.2 Triticum dicoccoides
AAGCCCTTTATGTGATGTCGCTCAGACGTCCGACTATGGCATTTCTTTTAAAACCCTTTATGTGATGTCGCTCAGACGTCCAACTGTGGCATTTCTTTTAAAACCCTTTACGTGATGTCGCTCAGACGTCCGACTGTGGCATTTCTTTTAAAGCCCTTTACGTGATGTCACTCAGACGTCCGACTGTGGCATTTCTTTTAAAGCCCTTTATGTGATGTCGCTCAGACGTTCGACTGTGGCATTTCTTTTAAAGCCCTTTATGTGATGTTGCCCAGACGTCCGACTGTGGCATTTCTTTTGAAAGCTCTTTATGTGGTGTCGCTAACACACCCGACTGCGGCAGGTATTTTATTTATTTACCTTTCGAGGCGTCGCTCCAGACACCCGATTGGTTTTCAGTTATTAAATTTTGATGCATCAAGTTCTGCATATTACCGTCGTTATTTGAGTATCATACCTCATTCATGACGCATTCATGCATTCATTGATTATATCTTTAGTCCGAACTATCTTGCGAGTACTTTCAAGTACTCACCTGGCTTGTTGATTTGGC
Source organism: Triticum dicoccoides (assembly GCF_002162155.2). Lineage (NCBI taxonomy): Eukaryota > Viridiplantae > Streptophyta > Magnoliopsida > Poales > Poaceae > Triticum > Triticum dicoccoides. Next base: position 805,486,629 of record NC_041383.1, read on the forward strand.
CAGATGCTGATGAAGGCGATCTCTTGGATGAAGAGTTTGATAGCGAGTCTGACGCCTAGAGGAATCCCAGTCAGTCCTGTGCGATCCTGTCTTGGTCATTGTATTATCCGCTTCCGCAACCCCGAATAAATTCATCGAGCCTCACCTCGACGCACGATGTACTGCCAGTAAAAGTCAAGTTATCCACCACCACTTTTCCTCGAGCTAGTAGCATGCCACCCCACCCCTGTGTCATAACCGCCCACATGTAATATATTGGCGAGTCTGTAATAAATTGTTGAGCAACCTCAGCTCAACCTTGTAATATATTTGATGCTACTGGTTCTCTGTTTATCAAGCTTTTTGTCTATCAGAAAGGATGACTTTTCCTATACTGGGATTTAAAGATTGGTTTTCTCAATAAACATTTTTAATGAAAAACCGGTTGTGACAGTGCGCTTCCCGAAATATGAATCCCGCTAAATCCGCGAGCTGCAGAAGAACTCATCAGACGAAAGATCTCCTCCGCTCTGTCGCTCGGAGCTCTCCAAGTAAAAAACTTCAATCGACGGATACAAAGAATTGATCAAGGCGACTGAAAAAGAAGTTGGTGCCGTCACCTAAAGTTCATTGTTCCAGAACAAGACATACGCATCACACGGAAACGAGTCGGAAGTGTGTCCAACTCCTTCTCCACTCAAACCTCGATCCATTCGGAGGCTAATGATGAAGCTATGTACTTAGGGTAGGGTCATGGACCTGTCCAAGATACCCTCCCCAAGGACATCTCTAGAAGAAATCACCTTTCAATCGACCCGGAAATGTTCCACTCGACGGACTCAAAGACACTCGACCATGAAGCCATCCACTCGACAGCCAGGAGACCTAAAGTCACTCTGCACGCCAACGGTCGGTCATTAAGTAGCTTTTATGGTCATCATAGCACTTTATTTGTAGCGTTATCAGTAACCCCCGATCTTAATGTATCTTAAACCCTGCATAACTGAGGGCTGGAGGGGTCTGGCGGACTCTATATAAGCCACCCCCTCCTCAGTGTAAAGGTTTCGCACCCCTATAACTCATACGCATATAATCCAGTCGATCACCTCCGGGCTCCGAGATGTAGGGCTGTTACTTCCTCCGAGAAGGGCCTGAACTCGTAAATCCCTTGCGTATACAACTACTCCATAGCTAGGATCTTGCCTCTCCATTCCTACCCCCCTACACTACTGTCAGACTTAGAACCACGACAATCACTCCCTACTGTAGACACCACATTTTGCCACGACAAAAACTTATATAAGATGAACTCAAATGGGAAAGTGTACAATATAAAAAATCATTGTGTGTTCGAGATGAACAATTTTGATGTTTGGTTCATCGCCATCCGATCTCATCTCAAGGGTCAAAGTTGTGATCAAAGTAATAATATTTGGTATTCAGAGTATTGTTCGGTCAAATATGCCTCCAAGCTAGTCATATGAAAAAAGTGTTCTATACAGATTGTTTTTGCCTCATCAAGTCGATCGATTTTGATATTTGGATCATCTTAATCCTAGATCGTATGCAAAAGTTAGAGTCGGCGCAGTGTGCCCCTACCATGTGCATTAAGTGACGTCCAGCACCCGACACTCATATGACTATGTCTGATGGATGTGATTTTCTTTTCAAGTTAGAAAGAGGGTGCGATTATTGCACACGTCCTTTTATTATTGCAAAGTTTATTAAAATCCAACATCTCACACGGTGGTACAGATGGCCATAAGGCTACGATCGACAAGGCTAAAATAGCCAAAACGAAATAAGATCGTATGGTGACAAGTGGCCACTGATGCAGACCTGCTAGTGTGTGGATCAGGCAGCAATATATCACCATCAGCCAAGCTTACGTCCATGACCAAAGTTTTTTTTTCCAGAGAGTACGCCAATGACATACCATATCTTTATAGAAGGGAGAAAACAATTTACAAGATTTGTGCGATCAATGCAAACATCGATCACCCGAGCACCCACTCACACCTACCGAAAGATCAAACGTGATCTCTCACAAAACGATCTAATCCACCCACACCAACACTTGTACTGTGCCACTCGTAAATTTCCTCAAGGATGACTCTAGCTAGCTCTCTGCAGTCTTTGACTTGTTCCGGCCGGTTGAACACCCTAGCGTTCCTCTGCTTGCATAGCAACCAAGCCGTGGCAATGACGACTGAATCAAAGCCTTGCTTGTGCTTCCCTTAAAAGCCAGATCGAGCCCTTAGCCACCAATCGGCAAAAGTGTCCGTGCTGTTAGGGGGGGAGACGGTGATTTGCATGGAGTCAAAACACGTGTGCCACACCTGTCTTGCGTAAACGCATTGCACCATGATATGCTCAACCGTGTCCTCATCCTGCAAACAAGTGTAATAAGGCGAGGGGTTGTCCTGCAGTCCAGGTCGTGCCCGTCTGTCGGATGTCCATAATCGATGCTGCACCACGAGCCAGGCAAAGATCTTTCATAATCGATGACCAAAGTTTTCAATCAGTCAAATATAGTCTTATGAGAGCATCTACGACCGGACCTCTCAAACCCGCCACATACGTTCGGGTGGGCCGCCCGGTCACTGCTCGGTCACGATTTTTTGATCCAGACGGGCCTCTCAAACGCCCGGGCTGACCGGCACCCCCTCATATCCAGCCCAAATATATGGCGGATATGTGGGAGCCCGGGTGCGCCCGGGCATGCCCTTCATGTCGGTCGGACGACATGGCCCCACACGGAAACATCCGGAAACCCGGCGGTCCGACGGGCGCTGCCTCCATCGACGCGGTGTGAACATCGCGTAACGCCGCTCCGGCTTGCCGCCCAAGACGAAATCGGGCTATTTTCGCCGGTCGGCCTCCCACAACCCTAACCCACCCCACCCCCCTCTCTGCACTGCCAGTCTGAACCCATCCACCTCCTCCCTCTCTGGCTCCGATGCTCTCCCCATGCTCCAGCACTCTGCCATGGCCAGAGCAAGATCACCTACTATGTCATGCTCACATCGGAGCGCCGCTACGAGATCCAGCAGCGGATCCGGAGTTGGACGCGCTCTTCACTGAGCTCGACACGGAGATAGAGGCGGAGGAAGCTGAAGCGGAGCAGATGGATGCGCGGGAGGAGTCGGAGCTACAGCTGCCGCCCATGCTTCCGGAGCCGAGAATGTGATCGTCGTTGTCGGTGTCAAAACTGGCGGATCTCGGGTAGGGTGTCCCGAACTGTGCGTCTAAGGTTGATGGTAACAGGAGGCGGGGGACACGATGTTTACCCAGGTTTGGGCCCTCTCTATGGAGGTAATACCCTACTTCCTGCTTTATTGATCTTGATGAATATGAGTATTACAAGAATTGATCTACCACGAGATCGTAATGACTAAACCCTAGAAGTCTAGCCTGTATGATTACGATTGTGTGTATGCCTCTGCGGACTAAGCCCTCCTGTTTATATAGACATCGGAGGGGACTAGGGTTGTACAAAGTCGGTTACAGAGAAAGGAATCTTCATATCCGGTCGCCAAGCTTGCCTTGCACGCCAAGGAGAGTCCCATCCGGACACGGGACGAAGTCTTCTGTCTTGTATCTTCATAGCCCATCAGTCCGGCCCACATCAATAGTCTGGCTGTCCGAGGACCCCTTAATCCAGGACTCCCCCGGTAGCCCCTGAACCAGGCTTCAATGACGAGGTGTCCGATGCGTAGATTGTCTTCGGCATTGCAAGGCTGGTTCCTCATCCGAATACTACAAATCTTCCTTCGAACACATGAAACATGTCCGGCTGTGCAAAACAAATACCACACACAACCGCAGAGAGTATAATATTTTACGAGTCCAATCTGCTGACAACTTTTTGTAGCGTGCCATCACGTCGCCGCCCGGTCTTTATTCGAACCATTTTTTAGCCTGCCGCTCCATATTTCGAGATGCGGCTTCATTGGCACGTCTTGTCAAAGCAGAGATCGTGTCCCCTTATAGTAGGATTCTCATCAATACGGGCATCGGTAATCCCACCATACCGTTTGCACGGCCCTCGGGGATAAGCGAGTTTTTAGGGCGAGTGGGGAGGCGCTTGATATTCACTGCCTTTATAAAGAGATAAGGATCCACCTCTTTTCACCCATGCCTTATTTCTCTCTGCTTCCCCCCATTCTCGAGATCCAGCGCCCAAGTTCTCATCTTTTCCGCCCCCAAAAAACAATTCAGCCATATCCAGATCCGGAGCGCATGGCAAGTGGATGGTCTCCTCCGTTAAGGACAAGGACATTACAAAGCTCTGGTAGGCCGGGTATCTGGCCAAGGAAATCGCCCACCGACTTCTGGCCGAGGGACAGATTGTCCCCACTCCGGAACCCCAGGAGAGGGTCGTATTCCTCTCTCACTTCATTCGCGGGCTGGTATTTCCTCTCCACCCCTTCGTCCACGGACTCATGTACTACTACGGGTTAGATTTCCATGATCTATCCCCAAATTCATTCCTCAACATATCGGCATTCATCATCGTGTGTGAGGCTTTCCTCCGCATCCCACCACACTTCGGATTGTGGCTAAAGACCTTCATGTGAAGCCGAAGGTGGTGGGCGGCCAACACGCAGAGTGCGGAAGCTCCATGGTGAGCAAGATGCCTAACGTTACATGGCCATCAGGTACATTTATTGAGACCGTCAAAGGGTGGAAACAATAGTGGTTCTATGTCACTGAGCCGCGCGACACCACCTGGGTCGCAGCCCCCGAATTCCAATCTGGAGCTCCGATGCAGCTCACCTCCTGGCCCGAGAAGGGTCTGGACGGGTCTTCGTCAGACGAGCTGACAGTGCTTCAGGAGCGCATCAAGAGCATGGTGGACAAGAACATCAAGCTTGTCAACATGATCCAGGTGATGCTAGCTTGCCGAATACTTCCATGCCAAAGTCGGACTTGCCATCCATGGGAGTTCGATCCGGCCAAGCACCAGACACTACTGGAGTTCTTTGGCACTATGCACGAAGACATCTGGAAGGTGCTATTCAAGTCAAGCAAGACATGGCCGGACACGGCCGAGGATCATGGGCACAACTTGGCGGTCCCGCTAGTCCGGTAAGTCTTTACATGTTTTCAAGGTGTATCCTTTACTTGCATACTTGAGGAAAACGCCTAAACTTCCCTACTGATTCTCTCGGGGATAGACAAAGATGGCGGAGTAGATTTACTGTCCGGCCCCGCTGCCGAAGACCCAGCAATTCTACTTCTGATGAAGATGCTGATTCTGGCGCCCTATAAAGCGCCGGAGAAGAAGGCCAAGAAGAAGGCCAAGGAGACCAAGGAGACCAGAAGCGGTCTCCGTCACAAGAGTGCTTCGGACATGACGTCCGAAGACGCCGAGACTCACTCCTCCGCCTCCGAGGACGACAAGGAAGAGGAGGAAGAAGAAAGCCATTCCCCTCCTGGGGGGGGGAGGAAGAAGATGGCGGCCTCCACGCGTCTGGAGGCCAAAGCGTCCAAGAAGGGAAAAACTTCCTTCCTGGACAACTCCACAATGGCCACCGACAGCAGCTCGGAATGGCGCCCGAGGGTCAACCCCATGGCCAAATCGTGAGTACTCAAAAACCCAAACACATTCATATATCTGGCCTCTCTACTTTATAGTCTTAACATGTTAAGTTATTCATCTTCAGTCTGGCTCGGTCCGACCTTGAGCGGTCCTCGTCTTTGGGAGATTCGCTGGACCTGGAGGCAATGGACAGTGGGCCCTCCCGGCGGCCTCCTCTCCCAAGGCCATGGATGGTGCCGAGGCGCTGTCCTGAAGGATCCCAGGCCAAGAAGAGACTCGGGAGGCCGTCAAGGCGGTGCCGGAGGGTGAAACCTCGGCTGCCAGACACATGGAGGAGTAGATCCCCAGGGAGACTGGCAATGAGGGCCATATCCAATTCGGTCCCCAGCCGAATACGATTCCGGAGATCTATACGGCTCCGGAATCAGGCAAGCAGCCTCTTTCAAAAGAAGGAGGTGTGCGTATTCCATCGGTATTCTCTGTCCATCCGGAGGCACCGAATCATTTGCTGGAAGCGCTGCGAGGCGCTTCCATTGTTGAGGAACACCGTAAACTTATGGGTACGGTGGTTGAGAAGGTCCAGTCTACGAAGAGCGGACTGACCGAAGCCTGCACAAGCCTTCTAACAGGCTTTGAGGTAAGCAAAGAAATTATGTAAAAAGAATGTCAAAGTTTAGACAGTAGCCCCTTAGACGATGTCCGGTGTTCGGAAAGAAAAGCCAAACATAGGATCAAATAACTATCGCAGGAGAACAAACTAACATGTCTATATGTATAAGCAGGCATCATTGCTGGTTGCAACCTGTCATGCTACTGAGGTCTCCGGACTGAAGCAAAGTATGGAGCGGACCGAGGGAGAGCTCGGCCATGTGAAGAAACAGCTGGAGGATAATCAAGGTATGCAATAATGCGATAACCTTGTCCATATTTCAGGAAGGATGAATGTTTTGTATTGACTAAAGTGCCATGACATTTATTAGGCGCGGCGACCAAGGTGGAGACCCTTAAGAAGGCGCTGGACGAGGCCGAGGAGAGAGCCGTGAAGGAAAAAGCCTCCCGTGAAAGGCATGAGGCCAGGGTCGTTGAGGTCCAGCAGGAGATCCAGGACGCCGTGAAGAGATGTGAGTCCTTGGAGCGCGACATTACAAATCAAGAGACCGAACTGACCAAGGCTCGCCAAAGCGCACACGATACCCGGGTTGAAGCCCAGGGCGCCCTCCAGGAAGTCCAGGAGGCAAGAAAAATCACGGCGGGTAAGGCATTCATAATGCAGAGCAAATATGTAAGAAAAGGTTCCTCTTATTGACCCGAATTTGGAGTTGTCCAGGGGCATTCGCGGATCTTCCACGCAGCATTTTAGATGCTGCGGAGTTCTTCCGAGCCGAAGAGGGGAGCTCTGCGGAGAAGTTGTTTTGGTCGCAATATCTTGCGCCAGAACATCTGGTGCCCTTTAGCGACCAGTTAAAACAGCTGGTCGAACTGCATAGGGTGGCCGAACTAGCCATGAAGTATTTAATAATCTGGCTATGGCCTGCCGAAGCCATACCCAGCAGCTACTTCGGGCTCATGAAGCGGCTGGTCAAAGCCTGCCCTTGGCTTAATGACATCAAGCGGTCGGTCTGCATCGAAGGCGCGCGAATGGCCTTCGCACGAATCAAGATGCATTGGGTCAAGATGGACGCCGTGAAGCTTGTAACCGAGGGACCACCCGTGGGAAAGAAGCAACGCACGCCCGAGCTGTATTTTGACAATGTCCTGGAGGGGTCCCGCATTGTAGCAGAGAAATGTACGAAGGATATTATCTTGGAGTGACTACATTCATGTTATCCTGTCCTGTACAATGAAACAGAATCGCTATGTAATATAATGCCTGTTACTTTAAAATTTTACCTCATGTGTGGCCCTTTTGTTAAATCTGAGAGTTGGCCAGTCATCGGCTTCAGCCCCCACGTAGAAAGTACGGGGGTGTTCAGGATGAATCTAAACATTCTTTACTCCAGAGTTTGGTCCTTCAAGGAGGTGTTTAGCGCGACGAACCAGGCAATCATACTATATGGCTTTATCACTCTCACTTAGCCATAGGAGTTTGACAATAAAAATTTAGGCACAACCCCTAGTATTCGGACTTGGGGTACTGTAAATACCTCATCGGGTAAAAACCGATTCGTCGTATAATGCGAAAAAAATCGCAAAAGATTTGTGACCTCTCAAACAACTGACCGGCTCATGCCGCATCATGACAGTCAGTCTTCGGCTTTCTCTACTGAGGTGCTCATCCGGAATAATCAGGACACAATCGCAGTAGTTCTCCCTTTACTACCTTAGCCGATATAGCGGAATGTAAGGTAGCAAGCACAGGAGCAGGGAAACCCAACTATTGAGCAAATACATGATTCGGAGCCAATGCATATAATACTATAAGTTCGGGGTGCCGAACTATACTTAAAAAAGCATTCAGACTTTGTTGCCGTATTGTGGGGCGTAATGAAGCCCCTGGCGGATTTAAAGTGTACCAAAGTGTACGGGTGCATTCAATAAGAATAACGAAATAAAATGAAAAAGCAAGTTAATGCCACATAAGTTGGGCCACAGACTATTTTTATCGTAATTTCATTGATACGTCGAAGCGTATTTGCATAGATAGTGTGTTAAACAATATAGCTGATTAACCTGCCCAGACCAGGGGGAGCTGCATGCGGTTCCCAAAGACAGGTTGAATGATCATAGAAGAGAACATCTATAGATTCCCTCGCGCGTCCATACTGCTTCCCGCCTTGGTATGTGTATATCATTCGAAAGGATCGACAATCAGGACACCAGGAAAACCTGGAAAAAAGAAACCTGAAAAGAAAAGAAAAAAGTAAAAGTATGTGGGTCCACGGGAGGTTGAGCCGTATTAGGGACCACAATAATGTTACGCTCTATCTATGCCCATGGTATTTTGTGTGCCTAGTTATGTACGCCCGGTACGTATGCCGCCATTTGATCGGGATTGCGGCGGTGGCCAAATTGCTTATCGAGCTCTTGATGAGCTGGGTTGTCCTTCTGCAGAGTAGTCCGGACTCATTTGACGGTGTCCGGGAGCCTAGCCGCCGAATTGAAGTTCTACTTGTTAAGGCTGCTCTGTATCTCTGCTGCCAGCGCGGCGGTGTGCTCCTCAGTATGAAGGGAGAGTTATGTGTTTCCATTGACTGTTATAACACCGCGTGGTCTGGGCATCTTAAGTTTGAGATAAGCATAGTGTGGTACCGCATTGAATCGGGCAAATGCTGTTCGTCCGAGCAATGCGTGATAGCCACTGCGGAAGGGGAAGATATCGAAGAGCAACTCTTCGCTTCGGAAGTTATCCGGGGATCCAAAGACCACTTCCAGTGTGATTGAGCCCGTACAGCGGGCCTCTACACCTGGTATGACCCCTTTAAAGGTGGTTTTCGTGGGCTTGATTCTTGAGGGATCAATGCCCATTTTGCACACTGTATCCTGATAGAGCAGGTTCAGGCTGCTGCCACCGTCCATGAGGACATGTGTGAGATGGAATCCAACAATGATTGGACCAAGGAACAATGTGGTTGAACCGCCATGATGGATACTGGTCAGATGGTCCCTGCGATCGAAAGTGATCGGGCAGGATGACCGTGGGTTGAATTTTGGGGTGACTGGCTCCATCGCATAGACATCCCTGAGCGCGCGCATGTGCTCCCTCTTGGGGATATGGGTAGCGTATATCATGTTAACCGTTTTAACATGGGGGGGGGGGGGACTTCTTCTGTCCCCCTGTGTTCGGTGGCCGGGGCTCCTCATCATCTTCCTCGCTTTGAGACCCCTTCTCCTTATTCTCAGCATTTAACTTGCCGACCTGTTTAAAAACCCAACACACTCTGTTGGTATGATTGGCTAGTTTATCAGGAGTGTCGTGGATTTGACATGGACGATCGAGTATGCGCACCAAGTTGGACGGGCCCAGATTGTTTATTTTATATGGCTTCTTCCGCTGACCGGACATAGAGCCGCTGAATTGGTGTTCACCGCCGTGTATTCGGTGTTGTCACCGTTGCTTCGACGCTTGTGTCTGTTGCGTCGGGGCTTGCCATTGCTATTTCTGGCTTCAGAAATGCCAGGTTCGCTTATATTGTTGTTGCTACGGACCAGCCAGCTATCCTCGCCCGCACAGAAGCGGGTCATAAGCGTCGTGAGGGCTGCCATAGACTTCGGCTTTTCTTGGCCGAGGTGTCGGGTGAGCCATTTGCCGTGGATGGTGTGTTTAAAGGCCGCTAGGGCTTCGGCATCCGGACAGTCGATGATCTGGTTCTTTTTAGTTAAGAATCTAGTCCAAAATTTCCTGGCGGACTCTCCGGGTTGATGAACTATGGGACTCAAGGCATCGTCGTTTCGAGGTCGGACGTATGTGCCTGGAAGTTATCGAGGAAGGCATCCTCCAGGTCGTCCCAGCTGCCAATTGAGTTCTTTGGCAAACTGTTCAACCAGTGCCGAGCAGGTCCCTTGAGTTTTAGCGGGAGGTATTTGCTGGCGTGAAGGTCATCACAGCGGGCCATATATATGAATATGTAGGAGAAAATCCTCGATCCATACCGCGGGGTCTGTTGTCCCATCATATGATTTGATGTTCATGGGTTTAAATCCTTCTGGGAATTCATGTCCCATTACTTCATCAGTGAAGTAGAGGGGGTGTGCGGCACCTCTATGTTAGTCTGCGGTATTCGGCTCGTACAGGGTTATATTTGTCACGTCCGGCCTGATATCCATCGTCGTGCATCGAGGCACGCCCCCGCGATGCATAGATTGATCTTGTCTGACATGCTCTGTTTTCCAGGAAAAGCCGCAGGTCCAATATGTATCCTCGAGCTGTTGTGTCTTTGTTTTTTCGGAAAAGTAATGCGAGATGGTGTTCGGCTTGAGTTGCCGCTTTGTCCCGTCCACGCGGTGGCCGGTCAGCCGCATTGTGCGCTCGTAGGACGGGCTCCAGCCCCTCGTCATTGAATTGGGGCAGCAATTCGCACTTCAGGTAACTTTTGGTTGGCACTCGAGATCTTATTCCTTGGCTGCCAGGACATTAGTCCATCTGTCATTGAGTAGATCTTGATTAGCTTGAAGCTGCTACTGCTTCTTTTTCAGGCTCATTGCAGTGGCTATTAGCTGGCGCTGAAAGCGCTCCTGGTTGATGGGCTCCTCAGGCACGATGAAGTTTTCATCGCCGAGGCTCGACTCATACTTGAAGGGTGGAAGATAAGTGCTGTCCTCCGAGTCTTCGTTAGTGGCCTGTTCGTTAGGGCTGACTCGCCCATCCTCCCATTCATCCTATTCGGAAGTTGGCTCAACGGGGTCTTCGTTGTCTTCGGCATCGTCCGGAGTATTTTCTCCTGTGCCGATGTTGCTATTTTTTCCATGGCATGGTCTAGAGCGGCGCCGCTGACGTCGGCGCTTTGGCTGCTTCTCAAGAGGCTTATCCTCAACTGGATCCTTTCTGTTGTCCTTGTTATCTTTGGGTGTATCCACCATGTATACGTCATACGAGGAGGTGGCTGTCCAGCGCCCTGTATGCGGTGGTTATTGAGCCTGCTCCTCTCCGGCATCGTCGTCCATACCGTTAATGTCTTGATACGTCCATTTTGCATCATGCTTTTAGATCAATATTTATTGCATTATGGGCTGTCATTATACATTATATCTCAATACTTATGGCTATTCTCTCTTATTTTAAAAGGTTTACCATGAAGAGGGGGAATGTCGGCTGCTGGAATTCTGGCTGGAAAAGGAGCAAACGTTGCAAACCTATTATGCACAACTCCAAAAGTCCTGAAACTCCATGAAACAAATTTTTGGATTTATTAAGAATTTATGAGCGAAAGAAATAGGCCACGGGCCCACACCCTGTCCAGGAGACAGGGGGCGCCCCCCTGTAGGGCGCGGCCCCCTATCTCCTAGGCCCCCTGGTGGGCCTCCGGTGTCCATCTTCTGCTATATCATCACTTTTACCCTGGAAAAAAATTGGGGGCAAGCTTACGGGACGAAACGCCACCGCCACGAGGCGGAACCTTGGCGAAATCAATCTAGGGCTCTGGCGGAGCTGTTCTGCCGGGGACACTTCCCTCTGGGAGAGGGAAATCATCACAAACATCATCACCAACGATCCTCTCATCGAGAGGGGGTCAATCTCCATCAACATCTTCACCAGCACCATCTCCTCTCAAAACCCTAGTTCATCTCTTGTATCCAATCTTGTATCAAAACCACAAATTTGTACATGTGGGTTGCTAGTAGTGTTGATTACTCCTTGTAGTTGATGCTAATTAGTTTACTTGGTGGAAGATCATATGTCCAGATCCTTTATGCATATTATTACTCCTCTGATTATGAACATGAATATGCTTTGTGAGTAGTTACCTTTGTTCCTGAGGACATGGGTGAAGTCTTGCTATTAGTAGTCAGGTGAATTTGGTATTCGTTCGATATTTTGATGAGATGTATGTTGTCTTTCCTCTAGTGGTGTTCTGTGAACGTCGACTACATGACACTTCACCATTATTTGGGCCTAGAGGAAGGCATAGGGAATTAATAAGTAGATGATGGGTTGCTAGAGTGACAGAAGCTTAAACCCTAGTTTATGCGTTGCTTCGTTAGGTGTTGATATGCACCCATATGTTTAATGTTGTGGTTAGGTTTACCTTAATACTCTTTTTTGTAGTTGTGGATGCTTGTAATAGGGGTTAATCATAAGTGGGATGCTTGTCCAAGTTAGGGCAGTAGTGCTGGTCCACCCACATATCAAATTATCAAAGTACCGAACGTGAATCTTACGAACGTGATGAAAACTAGCTTGACGATAATTCCCAATGTGTCCTCGGGAGCTCCTTCCTCATTATTAGAATTTGTCCAGTCTTATCCTTTGATACATAAAGGATTGGGCCACCTTGCTGCACTTTATTTACTTTATTTACTTTTTGCTCGTTACTATTTATCTTATGACAAAACTATCTATCACCTATTATTTCAGTGCTTGCAGAGAAAACCTTACTGAAAACCGCTTATCATTTCCTTCTGCTCCTCGTTGGGTTCGACACTCTTACTTATCGAAAGGACTATGATAGATCCCCTACACTTGTGGGTCATCAAGACTCTTTTCTGGCGCCGTTTCCGGGGAGTGTAGCGCTTTTGGTGAGTGGAACTTGGTAAGGAAACATTTATATAGTGCGCTGAAATTTTCTATTACTTGTCACTATGGAAACTAATCCTTTGAGGGGCTTGTTTGGGGTATCTTCACCCCAACCAGAAGAGAAAAGAGATGCTCCTCAACCTACTGAACCTTATGAAAATATTCATTTTGAGATTCCTTCGGGTATGATAGAAAAATTGCTAGCTAATCCTTTTGCAGGAGACGGAACATTGCATCCCGACTTACACCTTATCTTTCTGGATGAAGTTTGTGGATTATTTAATCTTGCAGGTATTCCCGATGATGTTGTCAAAAGGAAGGTCTTCCCTTTATCTTTGAAGGGAGATGCAATGACATGGTATAGGCTATGTGATGATACGAGATTTTGGAATTATAAGCGACTAAAGTTGGAATTTCACCAAAAGTTATATCCTATGCATCTTGTTCATCGTGATCGTAATTACATATACAATTTCTGGCCTCGCGAAGGAGAAAGCATCGCTCAATCTTGGGGGAGGCTTAAGTCAATGTTATATTCATGCCCCCAATCATGAGCTCTCTCGGGAAATGATTGTTCAGAATTTTTATGCTCGGCATTCTCTTGATAGTCGCAACCTGCTCGATACTTCCTGTGCTGGTTCCTATATGCTGAAGACTATTGATTTCAAATGGGACTTATTGGAAAGAATTAAACGCAACTCTAAAGATTGGGGTTCCGACGATGGTAAGGAGTCAGGTATGACACCTAAGTTCGATTGTGTTAAATCTTTTATGGATACCGATGCTTTCCATGGATTTAGCTCTAAGTATGGACTTGACTCTGAGATAGTAGCTCCTTTTTGTGAAACTTTTGCTACTCACGTTGATCTCCATAAAGAGAAGTGGTTTAAATATAATCCTCCTGTTGAAGTGAAGGTAGTTGAACCTATTACAGTCGAAGAAAAGACTATTACATATAGTGATCCTATTATTCCTACTGCTTAAGTCAAAAAACCTCCTTTTCATGTTAGGATAAAAGATCATGTTAAAGCTTCGAGTGTTGTTCTTAAGAGTAATACTAGGACTTATACACCTCCTGAGGAAATTAATGTTGAACCTGGTATTGCTATGATTAAAGATCTCTTGGATGAGGACTTAGATGGGCATTTTATCTCTTTCTTGGGTGAAACTGCTAATATTGCTAGGCCCGATACTAAGACACGTCGGCCTGTTGTAGGCACGCCTGTTATTTTTGTTAAAATAGGAGATCATTTTTATCATGGCTTATGTGATATGGGTGCTAGTGCTAATGCGATACCTTATGATCTTTATAAAGAAACTATGCACGATATTGCACGTGTTGAATTAGAAGACATTGATGTTACTATTAAGCTTGCTAATAGGGACACCATTAAACCTATTGGGATTGTTAGAGATGTTGAAGTCTTGTGTGGGAAGATTAAATACCCTGCTGATTTTCTTGTTCTTAGTTCCCCACAAGATGATTTTTGTCCCATTATTTTTGGTAGACCCTTCTTGAATACTGCTACTGCTAAGATTAATTGTGAAAAGAATATTGTCACTGTTGGCATAGATGGTATGTCTCATGATTTTAATTTCGCTAAGTTTGGTAGATAACCTCGTGAAAGGGAACCACCTAGTAAGGATGAAATTATTGGTCTTGCTTCCATTGTTGTTCCTCCAATTGATCCGTTAGAACAATATTTGTTAGACCATGAAAACGATATGTTTATGAAGGAAAGGGAAGAAATAGATGATGTGTTCCTTAAACAGGAACCTATGCTGAAACATAACCTTCCGTTGAAATTCTTGGGGATCCCCCTCCACCCAAGGGTGATCCCGTGTTTGAACTCAAACCATTACCTGATAATCTTAAGTATGCTTATCTTGATGAAAAAGAAATATATCCTGTTATTATTAGTGCTAACCTTTCAGAGAAAGAAGAAGAAATATTATTGAAAACTCTGAAGAAGCACTGAGCAGCTATTGGATATACTCTGGATGATCTTAAGGGCGTTAGTCCCACGTCATGTCAACACAAAATTACATTGGAGGACGATGCCAAACCAGTTAGAGATCCCCAAAGACGATTAAATCCCAAGATGAAGGAAGTGGTAAGAAAGGAGATACTAAAGCTCCTTGAGACAGGTATTTTTTATCCCGTTACTGATAGTGAATGGGTAAGCCCTGTCCATTGTGTCCCTAAAAAGGGAGGTATTACCGTTGTTCCTAATGATAAACATGAATTGATCCCGCAAAGAATTATTACAGGCTATAGGATGGTAATTGATTTCCGTAAGTTAAATAAAGCTACTAAGAAAGATCATTACCCTTTACCTCTTATTGATCAAATGCTAGAAAGGCTATCCAAACACACACATTTTTGCTTTCTAGATGGTTATTCTGGCTGCTCTCAAATACCTGTGTCCGCGAAGGATCAATCTAAAATTACTTTTACTTGCCCTTTTGGTACTTTTGCTTATAGACGTATGCCTTTTGGTTTATGTAATGCACCTGCTACCTTTCAAAGATGCATGATGGCTATATTTTCTGATTTTTGTGAAAAGATTTGTGAGGTATTCATGGATGACTTCTCCGTCTATGGATCCTCTATTGATGATTGTTTGAGCAACCTTGATCGAGTTTTGCAGAGATGCGAAGACACTAGTCTTGTCCTGAATTGGGAAAAGTGTCACTTTATGGTTAATGAAGGCATTGTCTTGGGGCACAAGATCTCCGAGAGATGTATTGAAGTTGATAAAGCCAAAGTTGATGCTATTGAAAAGATGCCATGTCCCAAGGACATAAAAGGTATAAGAAGTTTCCTCGGTCATGTCAGCTTTTATAGGAGGTTCATTAAGGACTTTTCTAAAATCTCTAGGCCTCTGACTAATTTATTGCAAAAAGATATTCCGTTTTTCTTTGATGATGATTGTGTAGAAGCATTTGAAACACTTAAGAAAGCCTTGATCACTGCACCTATTGTTTAGCCACCTAATTGGAATTTACCTTTTTAAATTATGTGCGATGCTAGTGATTATGCTGTAGGTGCTGTTTTAGGACAAAGGGTCGATAAGAAATTGAATGTTATCCAGTATGCTAGTAAGACTCTTGATACTGCCCAGAGAAATTATGCTACTACTGAAAAAGAGTTATTAGCAGTTGTGTTTGCATGTGATAAGTTTAGACCTTATATTGTTGATTCCAAAGTTACTATTCACACTGATCATGCTGCTATTAAATATCTTATGGAAAATAAAGATGCTAAGCCTAGACTCATTAGATGGGTTCTCTTGCTCCAAGAATTTGACTTGCATACTATTGATAGAAAGGGAGCTGAGAACCCCGTTGCAGACAACTTGTCTAGGTTAGAGAATGTTCTTGATGACCCATTGCCTATTAATGATAGTTTTCCTGATGAACAATTAGCGGTTGTCAATGCTTCTCGTACTGCTCCTTAGTATGCTGATTATGCTAATTACATTGTTGCTAAATATATACCGCCTAGTTTCACATACCAGCAAAAGAAAAATTCTTTTATGATTTAAGACGTAACTTCTGGGATGATCCACACCTTTATAAAGAAGGAGTAGATGGTATTATTAGACGTTGTGTGCCTGAGCATGAACAGGAACAAATCCTACGCATGTGTCACTCTGAATCTTATGGAGGACACCACGCTGGAGATAGAACTGCACACAAGGTACTACAATCTGGTTTTTATTGGCCTACTCTTTTCAAAGATGCTCTTAAGTTTGTCTTATCTTGTGATGAATGTCAAAGAATTGGTAACATTAGTAGACGTCAAGAAATGCCTATGAATTATTCTCTTGTTATTGAACCGTTTGATGTTTGGGGCTTTGATTATATGGGACCTTTTGCTGCCTCCAATGGTTATACACATATTTTAGTTGCTATTGATTACGTTACTAAGTGGGTAGAAGCTATTGCAACTAGTAGTGTTGATCATAACACTTCTATTAAAATGCTTAAACAAGTTATTTTTCCGAGGTTTGGAGTCCCTAGATATCTTATGACTGATGGTGGTTCACACTTTATTCATGGTGCTTTCCGTAAGATGCTTGCTAAATATGATGTCAATCATAGAGCCGCATCTCCTTATCACCTGCAGTCTAGTGGTCAAGTAGAGTTGAGCAATAATAGAGAGCTCAAATTAATTTTGCAAAAGACTGTGAATAGATCTAGAAAGAATTGGTCCAAAAAATTTGATGATGCATTATGGGCCTATAGAACTGCATACAAAAATCCTATGGGTATGTCTCCATATAAGATGGTTTAAGGAAAAGCATGTAATTTACCTCTTGAACTTGAACATAAAGCATATTGGGCTATTAAAGAGCTCAATTATGACTTCAAACTTGCCGGTGAGAAGAGGTTGTTTGATATTAGCTCACTTGATGAATGGAGAACCCAAGCATATGAGAATGCCAAGCTTTTCAAAGAAAAAGTCAAACGCTGGCATGATAAGAGGATACAAAAGCGTGACTTTAACGTAGGAGATTATGTGTTATTATTCAACTCTCGTTTAAGATTTTTTGCAGGAAAACTTCTCTCAAAATGGGAAGGTCCCTACGTTATCGAGGAGGTCTAAAGTCCTGGTGCTATAAAAATCAACAACTTCGAAGGCAGAAATCCGAGGGTGGTTAACGGTCAAAGAATTATACATTATATTTCGGGTAATCCTATCAATGTTGAAACTAATATTATTGAAACCATAACCCCCGAGGAATACATAAGAGACACTTTCCAAAACGTTCCAGACCCCGAAAAGGCATAGGTACGTGGTACGGTAAGTAAACCGACTCCAAAACAACTCTAATGGCAGTTTTTACCAATTTTGGATTATTTAAGAATTTTAGGAAGAAAGAAGTAGTCCGAAAGGGACACGAGGCTCCCACGAGAGAGGAGGCTGCGCGCCACTTTGTAGGGCGCGCCCCCTGTCTCATGGGCACCTCGTGTGCCTCCCGGACTCCATTTTCTTGTATGTTACGTATTTTGGTCGGTAAAAATTCATTATATATACTCCCGAAGGTTTTGACCACCGTATCGCGCAAATATCCTCTGTTTTCATTTCGAGCTGTTTTCGTTGCAGATTTAGAGCACCATGACTTCTCCATCCTCCAACAACGAAGACAAGGATGCTTGGCTATTGAAGATAGAGTTGAAAAGAGAGGAACCAGAAGAGATCAACAAGGATGAAGGTATCAAGAAGGCCATGGCGGTTCAAGCTCCGGTGGTAAAAAAGAAGACATCCCTCAACCTTTACCTAACCTTTTCACTCCAACAGAGATTGAAGCTTTCAAGATGATTGAGTTAGCCCGCATACAGAACAAGTATCTCACACAGGAGAATATTTTGTTGAAGGATGATATTGTTGGGCTCAAGGGCATTATCCGCAAGTTGGAGGAGCTTTTACGCTCGATGTGTGATTATCCACCGGCATCATCACCACCTCCATCTCCTCCGAGGAAATAATCACATGGGTATGGGCACTCCCCTTGGCAACTGCCAAGCTTGGGGAGGTGCCCCGATATCGTATCACCATCACACTCCTATCTTTACCGCTTTATTTAGTTCGATCCTTTTAGTAGTATCTTGATCTAGTAGATTGAAGTTTTGATATCAAGTAGTTTTGAGTTTTGCATTGTGATCTCTTTATGTAAGCGAGTCTGTGTGCTATCTATAATAAAGGTTAGTGTTGAGTCAAGGGCTTTGCTATCTTGCTATGATCTTAAGAAAGTAGAAAGAACAAAAGAGTTCATATTGATCTTATGGATAGTGATAACTTCACACATAGAAAGTATGAGGCATAAAAATTGTTGAGAGTTGACGAACGTAGCCTTGGTCATCGTTGCAATTAATAGGAAGTGATAAGGAAAGAGGGGTTCACATATAGATATATTATCTTGGACATCTTTTATGATTGTGAATCACTCATTAAGTATGACATGCTAAAAGAGTTGATGTTGGACAAGAAAGACAACGTAATGGTTTACGTTTTCCGACATCTCAGTTAAAGTATATTGTCATTGACCTTCCAAACATGTTGAGCTTGCCTTTCCCCCTCTTGCTGGCCAAATTCCTTGCACCAAGTAGACATACTACTTGTGCTTCCAAATATCCTCAAACCCAGTTCTGCCATGAGAGTCCACCATACCTACCTATGGATTGAGTAAGATCCTTCAAGTAAGTTGTCATCGGTGCAAGCAATAAAAATTGCTCTCTAAATATGTATGACTTATTAGTGCAGAGAAAATAAGCTTTGTATAAACTTGTTGTGGAAGTAATAAAAGCGACGGATTGCATAATAAAGGTCCACATACAAGGGGAAATATAGAGTGACGTTCTTTTGCATTAAGATTTCATGCATCAACCCTAAACGCGCATGACAACCTCTGCTTCCCTCTCCGAAGGCCCTATCTTCTACTTTATGTTTTTACTTTATGTTTGAGTCAAGGTGATCCTCACCTTTCCCCTTTTTCATCTTATCCTTTGGCAAGCTCCTCGTCTTTGAAAGATCATGATACATATATCCAATTGGATGTAAGTTGGCATAGGCTATTATTGTTGACATCACCTAAAGGTGAATACGTTGGGAGGCAACACAATAAGCCCCTATCGTTCTTAGTGTCCGGCTGAAACTCTATAACCACAAGTATTGAGTGAGTGTTAGCAATTATGGGAGACTACGAGATAGTTGAGTATGTGAGCTTGTTGAAAAGCTCTATTATTGACTCTTTCTGATGTTATGAGAAATTGCAATTGCTTCAATGACTGAGATTATAGTTTGTTAGTTCCCAATGAAGTTTATGAACCATACTTGACATTGTGAATTGCTTATTACTTTAGCATAGGAGATCATATGACAAAATCTATTTATGTTACTGTTATTAGAATGATCATGATGCCCTCATGTCCGTATTTTATTTTTATCGACACCTCTATCTCTAAGCATGTGGACATATTTTTCGATTTCGGCTTCCGCTTGAGGACAAGCGAGGTCTAAGCTAGGGGGAGTTCATACATCCATTTTGCATCATGCTTTTATATCAATATTTATTGCATTATGGGCTGTCATTACACATTATATCTCAATACTTATGGCTATTCTCTCTTATTTTACAAGGTTTACCATGAAGAGGGGGAATGCCGGCAGCTGGAATTCTTGCTAGAAAAGGAGCAAACGTTGGAAACCAATTCTGCACAACTCCAAAAGTCCTGAAACTCCACAAAACAACTTTTCAGATTTATTAAGAATTTATGAGCGAAAGAAATAGGCCAGGGGGGTGCCCCCCCTGTAGGGCGCGGCCCCCTATCTCCTGGGCCCCCTAGTGGGCCTCCGGCGTCCATCTTCTGTTATATCATCACTTTTACCCTGGAAAAAATCGGGGGCAAGCTTACGGGACTAAACTCCGCCGCCATGAGGCGGAACCTTGGCGGAATCAATCCAGGGCTCTGGCGGAGCTGTTCTGCCGGGGACACTTCCCTTCGGGAGGGGGAAATCATCACCAACGTCATCACCAACGATCCTCTCATAGAGAGGGGGTCAGTCTCCATCGACATTTTCAACAGCACCATCTCCTCTCAAAACCCTAGTTCATCTCTTGTATCCAATCTTGCATCAAAACCACAAATTGCTACTTGTGGGTTGCTAGTAGTGTTGATTACTCCTTGTAGTTGATGCTAATTGGTTTACTTGGTGGAAGATCATATGTTCAGATCCTTTATGCATATTATTACTCCTCTGATTATGAACATGAATATGCTTTGTGAGTAGTTACGTTTGTTCCTGAGGACATGGGTGAAATCTTGCTATTAGTAGTCATGTGAATTTGGCATTCATTCGATATTTTGATGAGATGTATGTTGTCTTTCCTCTAGTGGTGTTATGTGAACGTCGACTACATGACACTTCACCATTATTTGGGCCTAGAGGAAGGCATAGGGAAGTAATAAGTAGATGATGGATTGCTAGAGTGACAGAAGCTTAAACCCTAGTTTATGTGTTGCTTCATTAGGGGTTGATATGGACCCATATGTTTAATGTTGTGGTTAGGTTTACCTTAATACTCTTTTTTGTAGTTGCGGATGCTTGCAATAGGGGTTAATCATAAGTGGGATGCTTGTCCATATTAGGGCAGTACCCAAGTGCCGGTCCACCCACATATCAAATTATCAAAGTATTGAACGTGAATCTTACGAACGTGATGAAAACTAGCTTGACAATAATTCCCAATGTGTCCTCGGGAGCTCCTTCCTCATTATTAGAATTTGTCCAGGCTTATCCTTTGCTACATAAAGGATTGGGCCACCTTGATGCACTTTATTTACTTTATTTACTTTTTGCTCGTTACTATTTATCTTATCACAAAACTATCTATCACCTATTATTTCAGTGCTTGCAGAGAAAACCTTACTGAAAACCGCTTATCATTTCCTTCTGCTCCTCGTTGGGTTCGACACTCTTACTTATCGAAAGGACTACGATAGATCCCCTACACTTGTGGGTCATCATGTCTTCGGTGCCGTAGTCGAGCATGTCGGTTAAGTCTTCGAAAGTGGCTATGAAGTGGGCGGTGGGTGGGAAGCGGAATTCTCCGCCCTCAACTTCCAATTCGAAATGGATATATTTCGGCTGAGAGTTCCCCAACAAGGAGAGGGCTCTTGTTGAGTTTAGCACATCGCGGAAAGGTGAGTGCCGGACGATGTCCACGGAGCTAAACTCAAAGATCGGCGCTTGATCAGGTTCGATGGGCACGGATGTACGCAGTTGGGAACTTATGACCGGAGACGATTCTGAAATTCCGGTAACACAGGTTCCGCTCGAGGTCGGATCTGTGTGCGGCTCTAACGCCGATGAGTCAGGGGCTTCCGTGGCGGGGTTGAGCTTCCCGTCCTCGGACGATGCAGTCTGCTCCAGACCTGGGAGCAGAGCAGTTACAGGAGCTATCTCCTGGGCACGATCCGATGACAGATTTAGGTCATGTTCATCGTTGAGGTGGGGAGCGGCTGTCATGGGCTCGAATCCGTCGAAGATCAAGTCTCCGCGGATATCGGTGACATAATTCAAGCTTCCGAACCTAGCCTGATGGCCAGGGGCGTAGCTATCGATCTGCTCTAGATGGCCAAGCAAGTTGGCCCGTAGTGCGAAACCGCCGAATACGAAGATCTGTCTGGGAAGGAAAACCTCACCCTGGACTGCATTGTTGTAGATGATTGATGGAGCCATCAAGACCTTCTCGTGACGACGCAGCGGAACTCTCAATGAAAGCACCAATGTCGGTGTCAAAACCGGCGGGTCTTGGGTAGGGGGTCCCGAACTGTGCGTTTAAGGTTGATGGTAACAGGAGGTGGGGACACCATGTTTGCCCAGGCTTGGACCATCTCTATGGAGATAATACCCTACTTCCTGCTTGATTGATCTTGATAAATATGAGTATTACAAGAGTAGATCTACCACGAGATCGTAATGACTAAACCCTAGAAGTCTAGCCTGTATGATTATGATTGTGTATATGCCTCTACGAACTAAGCCCTCCTGTTTATATAGACACTGGAGGGGACTAGGGTTGTACCACTACAAGAAATCTCCTAATACATGACGGACCTTGTCCGTCACAAATCAATGGAAAACTGTCATGGGTAACCTTTCATGACGAACTTGCAACCCGTCATGTATATCGCGTCATAATTTGACATCGCACCTTACATGACGGTACTTGTCCGTCATGGATCTGCCCCAAGCCCGCCCTGGCACAATTCATTGTTACGGAACAAACCGTCACCGATTAACGCCACGTAGGATTTTTTATTGACCAATTTGAATGACATGGCTGCCTACGTGGATACATTTTCCGCCACAAAATTCGTCATGGTTGAGCACATTAACCCATATCATTTGGCCCACTTTTTACATGATACATTTTTAGCATAATGCGTTACACAAATTCCAGTGCCAATTTTGGCCGAAGAAGAAGTATTTGCAAATTGTATAACATTACACTGATCAACCAATATGCACCCATCTATATATATGTAAAACGTAGCAGTTAACAAAATCATCTACAAAAATGATAACTTACAATATAGATTGAAAACAAAATCACACATCAGGGTTATGAATGAGTACAATTCATTTTATATCAATGTAACATACAAACTATAGAGGTCATTATTTAGGTTCTTGCTATCGGCCCTCCTGATGGCAACCATCATATCGTGGCTGATTGTGATGTGCAGAAACAAGTAGCCAGCTTCCCAATCTTACCTGCATGTTTATAAGAACCTTAGATTTTTTTTAGGGATATGACTAGATACTAGAAATAATATAATTGCAAAAATATAAAAATGAATTACATGTCCAACATTCTTAAATCTTATAGTTCCTACAAATGAGAACAACATTGTATCCACTATAAAACAAGAGTAAACATGAGGTTTCTTAAAATTAATCCAAAGAAAAGTGTGGCGAAGTAACAAAACACACATCACATCTATCTATATCTATCTATCTATCTATCTATCTATACCTATACTAATTTGTGACTCCCTAGAAATTACCATGTTAATCAGTAATTAGGAGCCGTTAATCTGGTGGGACCAAATTATTATGGTGTAGATCTCTCTTCAATCTCTCCCAAAAAGAAAAAAAATCTCATGGTTATCTCCCCCACGATTGAAATCTCTTAGGTGTAAAAAAACTCACGTACCTATCTCTCTCCCACAACCAAATCTATCTATCTATTCTATACCTAGGCTAACAAAAAAAAGAATGCTAACTAACCACGTAATAGTCTTGCGAGACCGTCTCTCCTGATTATGTGCTCGACCTATACGCGGCGACGTACCACAAAGCCCGCCGCCGCCGCCAGTGCCATCCATCGTCCGCAGGCACAACCCCATTGCCGGCAGCATAAGATGTGTTGCAGCCAAGAAGTAGATTCCATCGCACAGGAGAAGGTCAGATTCATATCCATAGCATAAACATCATCACGTTATGGATGCACATGCATATGTGAATAGTGGCGTCAATTGGGCGTATTTTGTACATGTACATGTCCAAGTAGTAGTCTAAGTCTTTAATCAATGCAGTGATTCTGCGTGCGTGTATTGTGTGTGCATCTTGCTAGAATCAAGCACTCTATGTTAGCTAGCTAGCAACCTTTACGTTGATGCATCCTTCTTCGATTAATACAGATTTTATCACAGAGGAACTGTCGCTGTCGACGTCGTCATCGGGCCTTGCCGGCAGTATCAACAGGTTTGCGCTGCGTCCATGTCTCTGGGCATCAGGAGCTTCACATAAGTGCTAATTCCGTGACTGGGATTTTCAATAACTTTTATACATTATCTGTAGTTGCACTATGATAAAATTTAGATTGCTTTACTAATGTTCAAGCATGCAAAATAATGCTTAGTTTAATACACCGGCATGTGGTTGTCATTATTTCTGAACTTATTCCCTGCAGAGACTGTAGCAACAGATCAATAGCCTGCATGTTACTACTTCGATTCTGTTGTTTCCTAGAGACAATAGCTATGTAACCTAGCCGTCCTCTCTAACCTCATCTAGGAATTTGGTTTATTAGAGTTCAACCATGTCTTTCAAAAATCATACTTAAACATATTCCATTTATTTATCACACTGTTTATAGGTAATGTGGTCATCCCTTTGTAGTTCAATTTGGAAGACAGTCACAGAACATTATTAGCTGGCAATAGCAGCACTGTTTTATGTCCGGCCAGGACATCAATATGGCTGCTGCGAGCAGGCCGGTAGAGACCCAGAACAACAGTTTGCTACGGGACTCCACCTCCAATCATCGTCATGTGGTATCTTGAGGTGCCCAAGTGTTAGGCCGTGGTGCAGCAGCTGGCGACGGCGTGTCTGGACGCCATGGGCAGACAGTATAGATGTATGTTTTTCTCACTTTAGCTGGTTTATGATGAAATTGGGGATCATGTATCCTATGCATGCATGATAACTACGTACAGTTTTTATGTACAGATGGTGTGTTGCACTGCTATTTTGTTGAAAAGACATTATCCATCAGTCCTTTTATTTCTTAGTTTCTTTCCCTTCTAATAATTGATTTGGTTGGTTTCTAGACTAAAGTATTTGAAGGCATGAATAATTGGTTAGAAGTATAGTATGTCTTGCGATCTAAGTTTCCAATTGTATGTCAGATCAACATTCTGTAGGTGGCCGATTGCTATGTCTGCACGTAAACATGCTAAATTATACATGTTATCTTCCAGTGAAGAGACGATAAAAATAGAGGAATTTAAATCTACGGACACTAGCAACTTCCAGTTTTATATATGAGCACATGGAGCTCTTTCAGATCAATCTGTAATATTTATTGTTCTGCTATGTCTAAAAGTATATCGAAATTTTGTCCCCCTCTGTTCTTTAAAGAGCATATTGTGCTAGGCATTAATTTGAACAAGCCTGTGATTGGGAATTTTACGTTACTCATATTTTCTAAATGCCTACAGTTTTGTCCTATAATTTGTACTGCATATAATTAACTTAGGCTTGAGCAGCTGTTTTTCCATATTTACAATTTAATTAGGTGTATGCAAAAATATGACATGATGTTATTAAGGCATAGGAAACACATGGAGGACATATTTGTGATAAGAAAAATCAAACTTATCTACCTATACATTTATTATTTTGTTTTCATTATCTTCCTTAAAAATATACTAATAAGACCATATCAAGTGCAAACATTTTTCTCACAGCCTTCTTTTAGACAAAAAATTCAACAAAATAATACCAATCAAATCCCTCTTTAAATATGAGAAATCCTGACTTTTTTCCTCACATGTAAATGTTTATGCTATCATTTAAATATGGAATACATTTATTTGCACGTTACACAAACAATACTAATGTGTGGGTCATAATTATGAGACAATAAATGAAATACGCACTCATTTGTATTTTTGTTAACATACACACAAAAATATTAACTATAAAGTTTTATTATTTCAGCCAACTACATTAATATATTTTTCTGAAACTTAGCATGTAAACATCTACATTTGCAGTTTACATGCAATATCATGACATTTGTTGCCATTTATGTTTATACAGTGAATTTTGCAAGCACGCGAGATTTTGACTCACCTTTTTATGAGAGGAAACGATAGTAACTTTTTGTAATGAAAACTTATTTTCCCTTTTTCAGAGTATAAGGTATGTTACAAAGAATAAGTTCGAGTTCTAGGAAAGGGAGAGAAATATTGTTTTTGCCACTTTCGTAGTAACATGCATTCATGTATACGATATTTCCTTTCATTAAAATTGTCACGAGGAATAAAAGCAGAGATGAGTCATGTACTATACTCTACATGTGTGTATTCCTTCCACATATATTAATTTAAATATTTAATGAAGCTTCACACTTTACTGCAGCATCAACAACTTACATCACAAAATATTTTTATGCTTGCTATAGGTTTGGTAGTTGGCACTGGATCATTGATCATGACTTCATTGCACCAAGGCGTAATTCTTCACCTCATATTTATATATTAAATTATATACTCTATGAATTACGTGAGCTATAATTTATTTTGGAGAGTAATTTTGAAAGTTATATTTACATTCCTCTTTTATCCCCCCTTCATGTACAAGTACCTAACTTCTAAAAAATATTGCATGCAGCAAAATGTTAATAGAAGTACAATGTATACACGTCTACCTAAAATAGGCTAGCCCGCGCGCATGCACGGGTTGACGACTAGTAACTAATAATATAGCAGGAGTAGTTGAGGCCATATAAACATGTCAACAAAATTTGGTATAATCATTTCGTACCAGAAGTGCAAACATAACGCCTACTAATGATGCCTACACTCAAGATACCTATGCTCATTATTAAACGAACAAATGAAAATGAACAATTTTATCTTACAGTCAATGCACTAACGCTCACTGAATGATAAAAGCTACGAAGAAGACCATTTACCTGGTATAGTTAAGAGTTAGCTTTTGTCAGGTTTATAAGATTACCAAATGTTGGGCACCGTATATAATTAGGAGGAAGAATCTTCAAGCACTACACATATCTAACTCTGCACCAGTTTCTACTGTAAATAAATAAAACAGAGTAAAGGGTGGGAAAAGTTTATGTCTACAACTTGTCTAGATGGAGGCATTTAGTACGTAACATCCTCAACATGGTGACATGTACTAGGAACAAGAAATTCATCATTGTGATATATATTAAATTGAGCAAAAATCTGGAGCTACTTGTACGCATCAATTATATAAGCTGATAAAGTAAAAGGACAACAGCTACTTGTAGTTATGCATATAAAAAATAATACCAACGATTTGTATAAGCAGCTTGGCATTAACCCAGGAACAATCAAGAGTGAGTTGTACCAGATTTTGATGTTAACAATAACCAAGAAATCAGGGGGCGGCTGTTTGGTTTGTGCCCCAACTTGCCCTGCCTAAATTTTGGCATAACCAAAGCAAGGGCAAAAAATTTGTGTGCTAGTGTTGTTTGGATTATAGCCATAGCATCTATCAATTTTTGGGCAAAATGGCTGGGTCTCTGTTTTGTTTCTAGCAAATTAACATGCCACATATCTGTATCTGAGGTATTTTTTCTTTTTCTTTAGCAAATGAGCATTTGAGGTCCTAACTTGAAATGTTGATATAAGGAGCCAATAAATCATGATGACCAAATAGAAAAAAGGGCAGAAAAAGGTTCGATGAAGCAGCATGCACACGTGTTTGCCGAGTGAAACACACACATAATAGCTGGCTGACCGATACGATCGATGGAGGCATAAGCGTATGGGCTAGCTAATTGATTTTCTGGCTCATGTAACAGCCAAGCATAAAATAGCTTTGGCTCAAAACCAAACACACCCCAGAATACATAGTCATCAGCTATTTTGGCTTCCCCCTTTTCTTCAAGTAGTGTTTTTCTTGCAAAGGGACATGTCTTTCATAACAAAACATACAAAAAAACACGTATATTTGCAGATAACAAATGTGATCAACCAAGCATTCCACCATCATCTCGGTACAATAGCATGAAAATTCATGTGGTGTAAATTTATCAACTTAGATTGTGTGGAAACTGATATGATGGCTATTTTCACCACATAACACATAGAAAGTTTGCACATAATATATAACAGAGAAGCAGTGTAATAGCAGGCCTAGTTAACAAACAATCTACTCTTGGTCAATGGATTCAGTGAGATAGATGAATTGCTTTCCCTCCATAAACAAGAAAATTCGAAGGAACCAACAGGAGCATCTCATGGGCATTTACTTATAAACTAGTACTCCCTCTGTAAACTAATATAAGAGCGTTTAGATCACTACTTTAGTATTCTAAACGCTCTTATATTAGTTTACGGAGGGAGTAGTTGCTTAACTAACTAGCAGATCTCACAAATTTTACATTGCTAGACTCGCACCGTGAGAGACGAAAAATAAAATAGCCAGCAGTGCTAATCTATCGATGGCCGTAATATGCGAGTATCAGGAAAGGAAGTGGCCACGTTTTCCGCATCAGGTTCAGTCCAAGCAAATTTGAGAGCCCCCGGAGAATTATGCTAGAGCAGAGCAGCCATCATTTGGAAAGAAAAGAAAAAAAACAGAGCGAGAGGATCGACCTTCTTGTTCTGTGGGGAATCATAGTGGGCAGGGCGGACGACCTTGCCGTCGAGCTCGCCCAGCTCGTCGGGCTTGAGCGTGGGGTCCCAGTCATCGCAATCCATGGAACTGGAGAGGCGGAGAGCTCCTGTTCATCTAAATCAAAGCAAAAAAAATTGATTGGGGATGGAGAGAGAATGAAAGAAAGATGAGACGAGGGGGCAAGTAGGGAGGGACCTTGTGCAGGGTATCATCAAGCTCGGGCCTCCGGCAGGTCACGGTCGTCATCCTCTGCTAGTCCGACCCTTGCTGCTCCGAATCTGCATATGGCGAGCCAAATGCGGGGCCTGGGAGTCGGAGGAGGGAGGCCCGTGGTGAGATCCATGGCCCTGGCAGTTGGTTTTGAGCAGCAAAGGCACGCTGCGGCGGCTAGTGTTGGCCCCCGCTCCCATGGGGTTGCTGCAACCGCAGCCACAATGGATCTCGGGCCACCATCATCGGTTGGAGTCGGGGAAGTGGAAGCGGGGAGGTGGAGGCGGAGGACGGGGATGAGGAGACGAGAGGTGTGGTGGCGGAGGACGGGGATGAGGAGACGAGAGGCGTGGCGGTGAGGACAGGGACGAGCAGAGGCAACGTGTGGCGGCGGCGGATGGAGAAATAGACTGGGGACGGGAAAGTGTGTTAGGGTTAGGTTTTATATGGGGCAAAGTTTAGGGCTTTAGGCGGGCTTTTCGCGGGTTTGCGGAGCTGTACTGGGCCGTTCATGACGGTTTTAGAACTGTCAGCGAAAATTTGTCATGCATTAACAGGTTTCTTGTAGTGTACGAAGTCGGTTACAGAGGAAGGAATCTTCATATCCGGTCACCAAGCTTGGCTTCCACGTCAAGAAGAGTCTCATCCGTACACAGGACGAAGTCTTCTGTCTTGTATCTTCATAGCCCATCAGTCCGGCCCACATCAAGAGTCCGGCTGTCCGAGGACCCCTTAATCCGGGACTCCCTCAGTCATGATCTCCAACAAGGAGTAGGTTGGATCAACGTAGTGCATAGGTTTATTTTAGTTTGCATGTCTTTGTATGGATTTAAGAATCGGATAGAAGATATCCGGATGTAACAAGTGAAGTTTGGGGTGTGTCTGGTCAGAATGACGCGTCCGCCGGCATTTAAGGGGCTGGATTTGCCATATTTGTCTCTAGATGCTCTGATCAAATGTTGATTTAAAATACGAGGGGCACAATAAACCAAGATGGAGGAAGTATGTGTCAGTGTGGAGTAGCATACAGGCATATATGTTTACGGATGTGAAACACTAGCTGGACCGACACTAGTAGAAAAAGGACCTTATATGAGACACATTAGTGCCGGTTTGATTTTGAGCCGGCACTAATGTGTCCAATAGTGTCGGTTCCAACGGCTAGCCGGCCGTTCTCATTAGTACCGGTTCGTGGCGAACCTTTAGTACTGGTTCGTGCCACGAACCGGTACTAAAGAGAGTGGTGGCAGGGTGTTGTCAGTCTGGGGCCCCTCCAGCACCTTTAGTACCGGTTCGTGGCACGAACCGGTACTAAAGGTCGACCTACATAAACCCTTCGTCCACCCGAGCCACTCTGTTCTTCCCCTTTCCCCTCACTTCCTCTGTTCTTCCCCTCTCTTCCTCGAGCTCCTCACAAATTTTGCCCAAAATTTTTCAAGATTTGAAGGCCCCCATCCATTCAAATGATCACAAAGGTTAGCAACTTTGTCCTTTCAACTCTCATTGCTAGATTAGCTCTTGCAATGCTTTGTATAGTGATTAATTTCGGGAGGAATTATATTAGCTAGTATTTGATTTATATGCAATTTGAGGTCAAAAATAACACTTAGTTTGCATATGTAGGTGTGGTTTACTTAGTGCCTTCTAAATCTCCGTCGTAAGCACCGTCAATCGCCGGCACCGTCCCGTCGCCGGCACCACCTTGTGGTGAGGCTCTTGTTCATGAATGTTTTACATTACCAAATTGATGTTTGTGTGATTTGGATATATAGTTACTCGTATAATTATCTTATCCATACGTTGTTTGTTATACATAGTGCCATGGTTTTGATATCCGTCCCCGTCGGCCCTCGTCCTTGTTATGATTCAGATGTGGTATATTCTGATTTAAAACTAGTTGTTGCATTTCGTGTTTATGACAAATTATGCCCATCAAGTTGACATAGATATTTTTATCTAGGAGGTGTGTGAACCGGAAATTCCAACCGAGCCTATTGTCGAGAGGTTAAATTTAGTTGAAAGAGAAAACGAGTATTTGAAAGAAAAATTGAAAAGAATTGAGGGGGAGAAGATGAAATTGGAGTTGCATGTTGCCGATGTCGTCGATGATCACAAGATCAAGATGGAGAAAATGAGGTTGAATATTAGAAAGATTAGAAAATATGCCATTGATAGTGTGGCTTGGTATCATTATGCTGTTGGATCAATTGTTACCTTACTTGCGATCTTCATCGCATTTGTTGTTGCATTTAAATTCTTTAGCTAGAGAGTTATTTGTATGTTGCATTTAATTAAGTGTTGTATATGAACTTTATGTATGAACTTGTATTAATTTGGTCTATTCGGTGTTGTGTAATGAAGATGAGCCGACAATGGATGTATGATGACAGATGCTCTCCCGAGTTCATTAATGGCGTGCATACTTTTCTGCTTGCCGCTGAGGCAAACAAGCGGGCGGATGGTTTTATGCCTTGTCCATGTGCTGGCTGTAAGAATGGTCACAGTTACTCTACATCAAGAACCATTCACGTCCACCTATTTGAGTACGGTTTCATGCCCCACTATAATGTTTGGACCAAGCACGGAGAAATAGGTGTTATGATGGAAGACAATGAAGCAGAAGAGGACGACGACGGCTATCCTAGCCATGGGTTCCCTGAATACGATGATACAACAATGGGGGAAGAAGCTGAGCCGACAATGCAGAAAGAAGCTGAAGAAGAGGCATCAGATGAGCCCGCTGATGATCTAGGTCGGGCCATTGCCGATGCAAAGAGAAACTGCGCAAGTGATCTGGAGAGGACGAAGTTGTAGCGCATGTTAGAGGATCACAAGAAATTATTGTACCCGAATTGCGAAGCTGACAAAAAAAAGTTGGGCACCACACTTGAATTGCTGCAATGGAAGGCAGAGAATGGTGTATCTGACAAGGGATTTGGAAAGTTGCTGGTAATGATAAAGAATATGCTTCCAAAGGACAACAAATTGCCCGAGAGTACGTATGAAGCAAAGAAGGATGTCTGCCCTCTAGGGTTAGAGGTGCAAAAGATACATGCATGCCCTAATGTCCTCTACCCCGGTGAGTATGAGGATTTGAATGCTTGCCCAGTATGCGGTGCATTGCATTATAAGATCAGTCGCGATGACCCTGGTGATGTCGAGGGTGAGCGCCCCAGGAAGAAGATTCCTACCAAGGTGATGTGGTATGCTCCTATAATACCATGGTTGAAACGTTTGTTCCAAAACAAAGAGCATGGGAAGGCGATGCGGTGGCACGCACAAGACCATAAGAAAGACGGAAAGTTGAGTGTACCCGCTGACGGTTTGCAGTGGAGAAAAATCGAGACAAAGTACTGGGAGGAGTTTGCAGGTGACCCAAGGAACGTATGGTTTGGTCTAAGCGCAGATGGCATTAATCCTTTTGGTGAGCGGAGCAGCAACCATAGCATGTGGCCTGTGACTCTATGTTTGTATAACCTTCCTCCTTGGTTGTGCATGAAGCGGAAGTTCATTATGATGCCAGTGCTCATCCAAGGACCTAAGCAACCCGGCAACGACATTGATGTGTACCTAAGGCCATTAGTTGAAGAACTCTTACAACTGTGGAATGGAACAGGTTTACGTGCGTGGGATGAGCACATGAGGGCAGAATTTGACCTAAAGGCGTTGATGTTCGTGACCATCAATGATTGGCCTGCTCTCAGTAACCTTTCAGGACAGACAAACAAGGGATACCGCGGATGCACGCACTGTTTGGATGATACCGACAGTATATATTTGAATAGTTGTAAGAAGAATGTGTACTTGGGACATCGTCGATTTCTTCCGAGCAGGCATCCCGTAAGAAAGAAAGGCAAGCATTTCAAAGGTGAGGCGGATCACCGTACGAAGCCTCGCCACCGTACTGGTGCTGATGTACATGATATGGTCAAGGATTTGAAGGTAATCTTTGGAAAGGGTCCTGGCGGACAACCAGTTCCGAAGGACGCTGACGGACGCGCACCCATGTGGAAGAAGAAATCTATATTTTGGGACCTGCCATATTGGAAAGACCTAGAGGTCCGCTCCGCAATCGACGTGATGCACGTGACGAAGAATCTTTGCGTGACCCTGCTTGGCTTTTTGGGCGTGTATGGGAAGACAAAAGATACACCAGAGGCACGGGAGGACCAGCAACGTATGCACGGAAAAGACGACATACATCAGGGTCAGGCCAGCTACGCTCTTACCAAAGAAGAGAAGGAAATCTTCTTCCAATGCCTGCTCAGCATGAAGGTACCGTCTGGCTTCTCGTCAAATATAAAGGGAATAATAAATATGGCAAAGAAAAAGTTCCAGAACCTAAAGTCTCATGACTGCCACGTGATTATGACGCAACTCCTTCCGATTGCATTGAGGGGGCTTCTACCGGAAAACGTTCGATTAGCCATTATGAAGCTATGTGCATTCCTCAATGCAATCTCTCAGAAGGTAATCGATCCAGAAATCATATCAAGGTTACAGAATGATTTGGTGCAATGTCTTGTCAGTTTCAAGTTGGTGTTCCCACCATCCTTCTTCAACATCATGACACACATCCTAGTTCACCTTTGCGAAGAGATTAACGTTTTGGGTCCTGTATTTCTACACAATATGCTCCCCTTTGAAAGGTTCATGGGATTCTTGAAGAAATATGTTCATAACCGTGCTAGGCCAGAAGGAAGCATCTCGAAGGGCCATCAAAATGAGGAGGTCATTGAGTTTTTTATTGACTTTATTCCTGACCTTAAGTCGATTGGTGTTCCTGAATCGCGGCATAAGGGCAGACTAGAAGGAAAAGGCACGCTAGGAGGGCATCAAATAATATGTATGGACGGGCATTCTCTCACTGAAGCACACTACACAGTTCTACAGAATTCCGCCTCTGTGGCTCCGTGTATGGAGGAACACAAGAATTTTCTACAATCCAAACACCCGGAGAAGTCTGACGACTAGATTACACGCGAACAAACGAGGACTTTCGCCGCTTGGTTGCAGAAACGTGCCCTGAATGATGGCGATATTCAAAATGACCTGTACTCGCTGTCCCAGTTAACATCTTCGAATATAATGACTTTCAAAGGGTACCAGATAAATGGGAATACATTTTACACGATCGCCCAAGATAAGAAGAGCACCAACCAAAACAGTGGTGTCCGCTTTGATGCAACAACCAACACGGGAAAGGAAACATATTATGGTTACATAGAGGACATATGGGAACTTAACTATGGATCAGGTGATTTGAAGGTCCCTTTGTTTCGGTGCAAATGGGTCAATATGACACGAGGCGGGGTAACGGAAGACCCGCAGTACGGAATGACAACAGTGGATCTCAACAATCTTGCGTATGCAGACGAACCATTCTTCCTAGCCAATGATGTGGCGCAGGTTTTTTATGTGAAAGACATGTCTACCAGGCCGAGAAAAAGAAAAGATAAGGAAGCGAATGGATCATACGACGAGCCAAAGTGCCACATAGTTCT
Source organism: Triticum dicoccoides (assembly GCF_002162155.2). NCBI lineage: Eukaryota > Viridiplantae > Streptophyta > Magnoliopsida > Poales > Poaceae > Triticum > Triticum dicoccoides. The sequence goes on from NC_041383.1 coordinate 805,520,732, forward strand.
TTCAGGTAAAAGGAACATCGTGGGAGTGGATGACAAGACAGACATGTCAGAAGATTATGAAAAGTTTGATGAAATTGCTCCATTCACAGTGAATATTGACCCGAGCATCCAGTTAAATGATGAAGATTTTCCATGGCTACGGCGCAAAGGGACACACCAGAAGAAAAAGTTTCACACCCAAAGATCTGGGATGTGATCGGCTTCACTATCATCACTTTCTTGTGTGTTTCACACCCAGGAGGGAATGTCTGTAGTAGTTAGGTTGTTAATTATGTGTTTTGGCATTTGAAACGCGAAGAAATTTTATGTGCAAACAAATCCTTTTCATGCATTACTGATTTTTTTTCCAGCTAAATGACCCTGAAATTGAAAAGCATTTGAAATGAACTCAGAAAAGTAGAGAGGGTTACGGCAAAAACTGGATACACTTCGTGTGCAAAATGGACAATCTTTTTCGAAGTATCAGGGTTTCCGACGAAAACTGAAATGTTACAAAGGCATTTCATTTTTTAAATAACCTAAGCATTACCAAATTGAATATAATGATAAAACACACTAATATTAAACATAAGAAAAAAGAATCACTGAAAAAACTTTTTTCAAAGTTAAGTTATTCACAAACTAGTGATTCACACAAATTTCAAATAATTCAAAATTTAAACTATTCAAAATTAAAAACTAACGGCACTAACAGAAAGTTTGTAATTTTTTGTACCTAAATCAAAAATATTCACAAAGAAACTCTAAATACAGCAAAAACAACTCAAAAAGAAATAAAACAAAAATAAATAAAGCGGAAAAAATTAAGAAAATAAAAAAGCCCACCTACTGGGTCAAAGCGGCCTGCATACGACTAGGAACACAACCTTTAGTTGGGCCAGGATGCAGGCCCGCAAAGGCCTAGTAGGCCCACAGGGCAGAAGAGGACAGGTAGGCCCAGTAGGCCTACTTAGGAGAGGAGCTCGAGAGAGCTACCGCACTGGGGCTTATAAACCAGTGCGGTAGCCCCTCGGGTAGCGAGGTGGGACTAAACTTGCGCACCGCCTGGAGCCAGCGCACCCCTTTAGTACCGGCTCGTGGCTTCAACCGGTACTAAAGACTCCCCTCCCCCTTTAGTACCGGTTGGAGCCACCACCCGGTACTAAAGTGGGTGCGCTTCCCGCCGCTTGGCCTGGCCAAAACAGACCTTTAGTACCAGTTGGTGACTCCAACCGGTACTAAAGGTCCATCCTATATATACAACACTTAAAAAAATTCAGTTTCCCTCTGTTTCTTCCCTCTGTTTCCTCCCTCTGTCGTGCCGCCCTACCCCGATCGACGCCGTCCCCGTCGACGTCGCCGCCCCCGCCCCTCGTCACCGACCCCGGCCGTCCCCGCCCCTCGTCGCCGCCCCGGCCGTCCCCGTCCC
>NC_041383.1:805522725-805550080 GCF_002162155.2 Triticum dicoccoides
CCGTCCCGTCGCCCCGTCGTCTCCGCCCCGTCGTCGCCTCGCCGGTGAGCTCGCCCCGGCCGCCATATCCACACAAACACACACACACACACACACACACACACTACACACACACACTACACACACACAAACATTATTAGTTTGTTTGTTAAATTTTTTTCTGTTTTTTAGTTATAGAAATGTTAGGAAATTATTCTGTTTTTTAGTTATATAAATATTAGAAATGTTAGTTATATAGAAATGTTATAAATGTTTTCTGTTTTTAGTTATAGAAATATTTATAGAAATGTTAGCAATTTTTTTGTTTTTTAGTTATATAAATATTAGAATTGTTATAGAAATGTTAGTTATATAATCAGGAAATTTTAGAATTAGTTTTAGTTAGATGAATTAGATTAATGTCAAATTGTTAGAATTTGCATATATATATATAGAATTTTAGTTATCACAATCCAATCATTTAAAAAATGTTACTTTTTGCGGGCATATAGTATGTGTTCTCGATGATATGCCCGGCCCGCATCCTCGCCGTCGACCCATTCGCGACGACGTCATGCTTCAGAGGACCCATGTCCGGGACTGGAATCCGCCGGGCTGGCACTGGGAGGTGCTACCTGGAGGGGCGCGCCGCTTGGTGAGGAACCCGACCTCCGGTCCCGTCGTCGACCCTGATCTTCTTATGTGGCGTTCACGTGGGCCACATTCGGTGCAGAGGCAGCCGGCCCCGCCGGAGGTAGTGCGTCGCCGTGTCAGGGAGGAAGATGAGCACGTCCATCGCTACATGGCTGCTATGGACGACGTCAGGTTCTCCACTACTTGGCGGGTTCTTTGGGTAGATGACCGGAGATATGATCCTGTGATGGTTCCTTCTCTTTGGTGTGCACCGCCCGCGCCCCAGGAACTGCGAGTGGCGCCCTAGATTCTTCTGTAGTATTCGATCTTTATTAGGTACCTAGCCAGTGATGTATTCGATATATAATATTCGAGATGATGTATTCGAGATTATATATATTAAGACGATGATGTATTCGAGATTATATATTCGAGACGATGTATTCGAGATTCAGTTTTTCCTTATTGATTAGTTGCATCCATGCATTGTAATTTGAATACTAAATTGTTTTATATTTCTTCTGTATTAATTAGTAAAGTAAAAGCTATGGCGGACAATACCGGCAGAGAGAGAGAAGAGGAATTGTTCGACATCATACGGAGCCCTCATAGGCTAGATGATCTGAATGATGACGGCTCCCAATATCTGAACAATACCGAAGAGGGTGATGAAAAGATATTCGATCTCGACGACCGAGCTGATGAAGTCATGAACTATGATTATGATGACACAGACAATGTTAGTGATGACACAGACAATGCTGATCTTCAAATAACAAAGACTTCCGGCGAGGTATATATTTATATAAGCATGCATCCTGGTGATCATCACATGTTTTTTTATTGAAGATATATTAACGAATCGATCTTTCTTCTTTCAGCCCTCCGGATCAAGCAAATCTGCTTCTACAGACAGCAAGACAAAGCGAGGCCCGGGCAGATTGTTGAAGGATGGTGTAAAGTACCACATCGAATCCACCAAACTTAGTGGCGAACCCCTCACGCCTAAGAACGTTGCAGACAAGTGGACTCATCAGTGCGGAGTTCTTGTGAAGGACAAACTCCCGATCTACATTCAAGAATGGAAAGAGCCAAAGACTAAACGTCCAGGTGTTACTTGGGTTGATGCCAGAGACAAAGAAGACCTGGTGAAATCTCTGATGGAACATTTCACCCTACCAGATTATTTCACTAAAGCAGATGTGGAGAAAGTCAAGGCCGCTGTTCTTAAGAAGATGGCAATTGCATTCAACACCCACAAGAAAACTGTATGGGCTAACTACCTCGCTAATGAAAGGAAGACTCCAGATTTCCAGGGAACATTGGAGAAGCAAAGAGAACACTGGGACGATTTCGTGACCTTCAAGGATTCAGAATTATCTAAGGAACGGTCGATGAAAAACAAGGCAAATGCCGCAAGAAAGGTGCAGTTCCATAGGCTGGGTCCAGGTGGCTACGCGGTGGGATTGCCAAAGTGGGATAAGTCTGAGCAAGAGATGGAGGGTGCAGGGGTCACTCCGATTACTAGGAGCTAGCCCCCCAGGTGCAGAACTTGGTTCTATGCGCATGGGGGGGCGTTGGACCCGAAGACAGGCCTGGTTTCGAAGAAGGCAAGTCTAAAAGGAGCCGAACAAAAGATACTTGACGCAATAGAAGAAGCTCGAGTGGGGGTGTTCACGCCCAACAGAGAGAACGACGAGCTTACGCGTGCCCTGGGAAATCCTGAACACCCGGGAAGAACATGAGGCATGGGTGTTATTCCCTGGTATGAGGGCTTTTCGGACTGGAATGACGACTACAGGTCCCGTGCAAGAAAGAAGATGGAGGAGGACAAGAAGAGGAAGCTGGAGGAGGAGCAGAGGAAGCAGGACGCAGAACGTCTTCAAGGCCTAGAAGAAAGGCACGTGGACCTGGCACTGAAATTCCAGTAGCAGCAGCAGCAGATCGGCTCACTTAGCCAGGAAAGGGGGTCTCAGCAGCGACAACAGCAAGCGGATGATCGTCCATCATTGGATAGCACCGTCCCATCCATGCCGAGAAGCAGCGTTGGTTCTGCCCCGGGCGACACACTGCTGGATACATACCCTGTGGATGACATCATAGAGAAAACTAACTGTGAGCTACACTCCAAAATGAAGAACATATCCATGAAGGTGGCGGATGGCGTTGCTTTTCCAGTGATCCCTGAAGCAACCTACCATTGCATCCCGATTGCAGAGGGCTATGCTCGTGCCATGGTTGATGAAGTGGTGGACCCATATTCGGGGCTAACGCTTGACATTCCTGGAGGTGAAGACGTGCGCACACTGGGACAGGCCATACATCGTATCATCCTATGGAGAAAGGATTGCATCATCTTTCAAAGTCCACCGACACCGCGTCGTCTGCCGACTCCTCGAAGTCCGCCATCGAGTCAGCAGACTCCCGCTCCTCCAAGTCCACGAATGCACGAGACGACTCCTCCTCGAAGTCCGCCACCTCCTCCAAGTCCCCGAACGCATGAGCTGACTCCTCCGGTTTCAAGTCCGGCACAGCGTCATGCCACTTCTCCGGTTTCAAGTCCGGCACCGTGTCAGGCCACACGTCCTGCTTCAAGTCTGGCACATCATCAGGCCACTTCTCCTGGTCCAACTCCACGTCAGCCGTCTCCGCCGTCTCAGCAATCGCAGAAGAGACATGCCGCAGATTTGGTGTGTAGCGGTATGAGTCGAGGTAGTTCAGGAAGTACAGGCGGAGACAAGCGATATAAATATGGTCCAAGCCTCGCTCCTCTTCCTCAGAGGCCTTACGACATGACCGAGGAGCAAAACGCAGCCATAGTGCAGGCCCAAGTGGACGCTCATTTTGGACCGAAACCGGCACCGCCGCCAAAGGAGAAAGTGCCTGAGAAAACGATTGACCACTTCATTCATATGGCTAGAGCACCAGCTCCCAAGCCTGTTGACTCAGACTATGAGCATCAAATCAGGAAGCTACATCGAGCACGGCTACGGAAGGAAGCGAGCTCGAGCTCGAGCGAACAAGCAGCTGGCAAAAAATGCGGGAAAACCGTTCCCCAGCTGGGAGAACAGGCGGCGCAAGAGATCCCCCCGCTTGTTGTGCCAACAACACATGAGAGGAGTACGCGCGCCAAATATTATTGTGGGTAAACCGTTAGCGTTCCCCAGCAGGGCGATGTGGTAATAGTGGAGGAGCATATAATGCAGGCTGAAATGCTCAAGATCTCTGCTGGACAACTCTTCGAAATCGAGCCCATGTCTCCACTTAAAGAATCGGAAATAAAATAGAAATATGTCTGTGGCCAACCTTTGGTCCATCCAGACAAGGTCAAGGACCTCCCAATGAGAATGTATGAATTGCATCAATGGTACATGAACATGACCAAGATTTCCAATCGAGTGTCCCTCATGGTGAATGTCAAGAAGGATCATTATTACCATGAGAAAGCTCTGTCCATTGAGTATTCAGAACTATATCAGTTATTCAATCAAGACGCACTCGACAAGTCTATCGTCAGTTGCTATTGTCTGTAAGTGATTTCTTTTTGTAATTTAAGTCTCAAGCTAATTATGTAGTGATAATTTTGATCAATCATTACATGTAATTATCCTCACTATATTCTTTTCTATGGTATTATATGCAGGATGAAGATGTATGAAATGAAAAAATCTGGACGCTATGGCATTGGGTTCATAGACCCAAATACCATTAATGAGGACATATGGAAGTATCCATTTTATCAAGCAGGTGTAGAGGAAAGCATGGTAGAGTTCTTGAAGCGCCTCAATAGCAATGAAGATATACTACTTCCTTACAACTTCCCGTGAGTCACACTGTCTTGTACTACAAATTCTGTTTTTTGCTTACTAGCTAGCTAGATGTTAATAATTAAGTGTATACGATTTACGGTAGTTGATTAATTTTATGCACATGCCCGCTTATTTAAGACATGCAAACGTGTGCGCATGCAGTTGGCACTGGGTCTTGATAGACATTAAAGTTGAGGAAGGAAAAGTTGAATTACTGGACTCGCTAACTAAAAAAGAAAGTGACTTCACCATCGTGAAGGGGATAGTCAGCAGGTAATTTCAATCATTATTAACTATATATATATATATCTCGGCCTATTATTAGTTCGTCATTTTCTGATATGAACTATTTAATAACCCCTTTATTAATTTTCTTTGCTGGCGGGCAGGGCATGGGCAAAATTCATCGCGATGACTCCAGGCGAATGGAAACAAAAGTTGTTTTGGCATCGACCAAAGGAAAGTAATTAAGTAGTACTAGCTAGCTACCATCTCTTTAATTCTTGTTTCAATATCATTAATTAATTATCATGCTTGATTAATCATTATCTGATTCAATTCCATTCTCGTAAAGGCCCCGAAGCAGGCGTCGGGGAATAATCTGTGTGCATTCTACGTTTGCGAGAACATTCGCATGATGACGTCCGAAAGGAGCAGATCTGATAAATAAGACTGGGTACGTTTGTCAGAACACTATTCACACCATTATCGATATCTAGTCACACAACTAACACACATGCATATTGATCTCCTTCTTAACAGTTCAGAGAGGTGCGGGATAAGCTCCTACCATCGGACCGCATACTAGCACTTCAAGAGGAAATAGCCGGATTTTTGCTTGACCAGGTCATAAATCCCGAAGGAGAATACTATTACCCGCTACCGCCCCCATGAACCACTTGTCATTGTGCTCCGGAGGCACCAAGGCAACATATGTAGGAGAAATTGTATATGTATACATGTGTATGTGTGAATAATGGTGTTGGTTGTGAGACATTCGATGATATATATATATATATATATATATATATATATATATGCATAACGTGTACAATTTGTAGTATCGTGAAATACCAGCAAACAAAAAAAAATGTAATGGAAAATAAAAAAAAACACCCAAACATTTAGTACCGGTTGACGTTACCAACCGGTACTAAAGCCCTACGCGCACCCGGGCCTGGCTCGTGCCACGTGTTCGTACTTTAGCGCCGATTCGTGACGAACCGGTACTAAAGGGGAGGGGGACCTTTAGTCCCAGGCTGTTACGAACCGGCACTAAAGGCCGATTCTGCACTAGTGCGACTACACGCCGGTGTCATCAATGCATGTGACTCACAACCACTCACTCAGTGCCATCATTCACTTTGGAACTGTTATCGACATGGTCATGCCAGCCCCGGTATAGGAGTGGCGACCGCGGCACATCGCATGACTCGTTCACACATAGTTAAAAAAAATTACCATGTTTCAAGTGCTTTGTATTCTTTGGTGAACTTTTGGAATTTATTTGATTCTTTTTCAGAAGAACAAATAAAAGGAACACGCAGTTTGAATCCATTGGGCACGGATGGAACGTGGCATGTCTCCTGGCCAAGATACAAGCGCGGTGGGCACGCTGCAAGGGCGACGTGGCAGTTTGGACGCCGATGTGGCGCATTCTCGCCACCAATACGGACGGCCTGGTGTGTGTCACGCACCAATATATAAAACATCCAGATCCAAGGCAGCTACGTCGAGCGATGCGATTGGCCAGCTCGACGATATGCCGGCGCAAGGAAATATGCCGATCCAGACAAGAAACACGACGGCGAGAATCGCGCGTACGCCCCACATGCATGCGACGTCGGACACCGCTCACCGAGTACCACTATTATTGGGGTCCATGCACGCACGGCACCACAGGCCACACGTAAATGCCATGTGATGCCTGGCACCACAGCAGGCCACAGACCATCCATGGACCGCGATCACTGAGTACGTTTACTCTCTTTGGCATTATGCTTAATATGGCCATGTGATGTGTACGTGTTTAGCCTTTATTAGGGGGGCAGATCCTTCATGCTTGTAGAAGACTATAGGATGCAACTCAATTGTATTCCATCGGAGTCGGTTACATTATATACAAGAGGTGTCTTGCGTGACAAGCCAACTAACTCTACAATATCTCTAGAGATCAATCTATACAAGGCTAGAGATAAGAGGAGAATCAGTCGGAAATAAATACAAGGATATCACGTTTCAACACCCCCCCGCAGTCGAAGCGTCGGCGTCGGCGTCGGCGTCGGCGATGCAAAGACTGGAACGGAACTCCTGGAATGCAGCGGTAGGCAATCCCTTGGTCATGATATCGGCAAACTGTTGGGTGGTCGGTACATGAAGTACACGGAGCTGACCCAACTGAACCTTCTCGCGGACAAAGTGAACATCGAGCTCGATGTGTTTAGTGCGCTTGTGCTGCACTGGATTAGCCGCGAGATAGGTGGCCGATACGTTATCACAGAAGACCACAGTAGCCTTCGGAAGAGAAATCCGAAGCTCACCAAGAAGATGACGGAGCCAACAAGTCTCCGCAACAACATTGGCGACAGCACGGTACTCGGCCTCAGCACTCGAACGGGAAACAGTGGGCTGCCGTTTAGAGGACCAAGAGACCAAGGAGTCACCGAAGAAGACACAATATCCAGACGTGGAGCGACGAGTGTCTGGACAGCCAGCCCAATCCGCGTCAGTATAAGCGAGGAGCTTAGTCGAGGCGGATGCACGGAGACGAAGACCGTAGGTCGGAGTGCCACGAATATACCGAAGAATGCGCTTGACCAAAGACCAGTGGACATCACGAGGCGAGTGCATATGCAAGCAAACTTGCTGGACTGCGAACTGAATGTCTGGTCTGGTGAGCGTGAGGTACTGAAGGGCGCCCACAATACTGCGATAAAGAGCAGCGTCGGTGGCAGGCTGGCCGGCGGAGGCTGAGAGCTTCGGCTTGGCCTCGGCAGGTGTGGCGGCTGGTTTGCAGTCAGTCATGCCGGCACGGTCTAGAAGATCAAGAGCATACTGTCCCTGATGCAGAAAGAACCCAGTGTCATCACGTCGCACATTAATGCCGAGGAAGAAGTGCAATGCGCCGAGATCCTTCAGTCGAAACTCAGAACCGAGGCGACCAATGATGTCGCGAAGAAGATCCGTGCGGGAGGCAGTGATGACAATATCATCAACATAGAGCAGAAGCATAGCCACATGATCAGCCCGATGCAGCACGAACAGGGACGTGTCAGATGTAGTGCTGCGAAACCCAAGAAGACCAAGGAATCCGGCGATGCGCTGGTACCAAGCGCGCGGAGCCTGTTTGAGGCCATATAAGGACCGGGACAACAGACAAACATCATCCGGCCGCTGAGGGTCAACGAACCCAGTCGGCTGCTGACAGAGGACTCGCTCCTGAAGATGGCCATACAGAAAAGCATTGTTGATGTCGAGCTGATGGACGGGCCAGTGACGAGAAGCAGCTAGCTGAAGCACCACACGAATCGTGGCGGGTTTGACAACCGGAGAGAAAGTCTCAGAGAAGTCAATGCCAGCACGTTGTGCAAATCCTCGGACAACCCAGCGAGCCTTGTACCGATCCAGTGAGCCATCCGGATGGAGTTTGTGACGAAAAACCCACTTGCCCGAGATGATGTTGGCTCCAGGAGGACGAGGAACAAGGGTCCAGGTCCGGTTGGCGACGAGAGCATCGTACTCAGCTCGCATAGCGGCGGTCCAATGCGGATCACTCAACGCAGAACGCACCGATCGCGGAACCGGAGAGAGGGTCGTGACGCTGAGGTTGTGGTAGCGCGGGTTCGGCTGGTGCACACCGGCCTTGGCACGCGTCACCATATGATGGTGAGGTGGCGGAGGAGGCGGGCGTGGACCGCGACGCCGAGGCACCACAGCGACCGGCTCAGATGACGAAGAAGAAGCCGGCGCTGTGACGGGTGTCAAGGGCCCGGCCGAAGGGGCCGAGAGGGTCGGCTCCTCCAGAGCCGACAGGGAGCCGGAGTGCGCACGCTCGGTCGGCGATGTGGGCGTAGAGGAGCCCGAAGAGCCCGGCTCCGCCTGAGCCGACGAGGCCCCTGATGGTCCGGCTGGGGTGGCGCCCGACTCCACCAGAGTCGGGGGGCGACGACCCAACGAGGCCGGGGGGACGGGCTCCTCCAGAGCCAAGAGGCGGGGGCCCGGCGTGGCCGGGGAGGCCGACTCCCCCTGAGTCGGCAGAGGAAACGCCGAGGGCGGCGAGGTAGCACACGACGAAGGCGCAGCCGCGCCCGAACGGCGAGGCGGTGGGAGTGCAAGGGCTCCACGAGGCCTGCGAGGAGAGGCGTCCAGAGGTGGCGAGGGACGCGGTGCAGCCTGCTGAAACGGAAAAACAACCTCATCAAAATACACGTGCCGAGACACAATCACACGATGGGACTCCGGGTCGTAGCAACGGAAACCTTTGGTGCTTGGTTGGTAGCCAAGAAAAACACAAGCGATAGAGCGAGGCGCAAGCTTGTGCGGTGTCGTGGCGGTGATATTGGGATAACAAAGGCAACCGAAAACATGAAGATCATCGTATGACGGAGGTGGCCCAAATAAGAGGTGATGAGGGGTGTAGTTCCACCGGGGTTTGCAAGGCCGGATGTTAAGGAGAAGGGTAGCTGTGGTGAGGGCATCGGGCCAAAACCTCGCCGGCATGTGTGCGTGGAAGAGCAAGGCGCGAACACTCTCGTTGAGAGTGCGGAGAACACGTTCGGCACGACCATTTTGCTGAGATGTGCATGGACATGTGAGACGAAAAATTGTGCCATGAGAGGATAAAAGAGTGCGAATGGCGAGGTTATCAAATTCCTTTCCGTTGTCGGTTTGGAGGTGAGCAATGGTGCGGTGAAAGTGGGTGGCAACATAGGCGTAAAAGGCATGAAGAGAGGAAGCGACGTCGGATTTGCGGCGCAACGAAAAGGTCCAAGTAAAGTGAGAAAAATCATCCAGAATGACAAGGTAATATGATAAACCCAAATTGCTAGGCACGGGAGATGTCCACACATCACAATGAATAACATCAAAAGGGAAAGTAGCAATGGTTGATGAGGTTGAAAACGGCAAACGAACGTGTTTTCCTACGCGACAGGCATGACAAGTGTGTGCTGCCGATTTATTACATGAAAAGGGAAAAGTCTGAAAAATTTTATGAAGAGCGTCGGCGCCGGGATGGCCAAGGCGAGCATGCCAGAGAGACACATCGGCGTGGAGGGCGACGGGACAACTGCTTGTCGTTTGGCCACACGGGTAAAGATCGCCGGGGGAGTCACATCGGTGCAGAACCTTCCGGGAGTGGGCATCCTTGACAGAAAAACCATGTTTGTCAAACTCAACAGTAACAGGATGTTCACGGGTAAGAGTGCGGACAGAACATAAATTTTTGATTAAGGATGGAGACACAAGTACGTTACGGAGAGGGAGGGAAGATGATGAGAGAGGGAGGGAGGATGCACCGTGGTGGGTGATGGGAAGAGTGGATCCATCACCGACGATGATGCGAGAAGACAGAGGGTACGGGGAGACATGAGAGAGGATACCGGGGTTGGACGCCATATGAGCAGCGGCGCCTGTGTCCATGTACCAGTCCCCGCCGCCAGAGTAGTTGCTTGGGGAAGGGGCGGCGTGGAGGGCGGCTAGGAGCGCCGGGTCGTAGGTGTAGCCGGTCAGAGCAGCGCCGTAGGAGGATGACGAAGCAGCACCGGGAGCCATGGCCCCGGTGTACGCCGAAGAACCGCCGAGTCCGGGACCTCCGGGCGCGGCCAGGAGAGCCTGATGAAGACCCGGGCGAGGGCCAAGTATGCCCGGAGCGGGTGCCCGCGGAAGGGGCATCGAGTAGGCGTGCACCACCCCCGTCCAGGGGTTGTACCCCGTGAGCCAGGGCGGGGGCGCCGCGGCCTGAGCAGGAGCGGGCGGGGCCGCCTGGCGGGGCTGGGTGCCGCCGTTGCGGCCGCGGCCGTCGCGACCTCCCCGCCTCTTCTGGCGGCCCTGGTCAGGGGCGGCGGGCGGTGGTGGAGCCGCGGCGCGAGGAGGCTGCGGGAGGGCGGGGATGCCCTTGGTGGTGCCGGCATGGAGGGCGGCGAGAGGAGCTTGCCGCGCCGCGTGACGAAGGCGCTTTTCCTCCATGCGAAGGTACGTGACCGCCTTGGCGTACGTCGGCGTGAGGAGGGAGAGATTGGCGGCGGACTGGCCAAGGTCGGGGTGGAGGCCGCGAAGGAGGTTGGTGAGGAGGACGGAGTCGTCGATGTTCATGCCGACATCGCGGAGTTCGTCTGCAAGAACCTTCATCCGCGTGCAGTACTCGTCGATCGAAAGATCGTTTTGCTGCATGGTGAAAAAATCACCTTGGAGGAAGACGCGGCGTTGGAGTTGATTGTCGAGGAAGAGATCGCACAGCCGTGTCCACATTGTGTACGCCGACGGATCGCGGGAGTTCACCATGTTGAAGATGCCGGGAGAGATGGTGAGGAAGAGCCACTTGATGATGCAGGCATCCACAGCGAGCCACTCGTCGTCGTCCTTCATGTCGGTGTAGTCGACGCTCCCGTCAACGTGCTCGATGAGACGGTAGGAGCGGAACAATAGCGCAAAGTACGTGCGCCATGCGTTGTAGGACGGCGAGGCGAGGTCGAGGATGACCGGAACATGGTCCTTGATGTGGATCTCGTTGAGGCGATTGGAGGCGAACGTGGTGCCGGAGAAGGAGCCGGCGTTGGAGGCAGAGGGTTTGGCCATGGAGATGGTTGGGGTTTTTGGGTGAGAGGGGTAGAGCGGCGGCGGCTACAGGAGGTACGGAGGAGCGGTGGCGGCGATTAGGGTTTTGGGAGGGAGAGGTGGCGGCAGGAGGAGAGGGTGCGGCGGGAGTAGAGGCTGCGGCGGCGGCGAGTGCTAGCCGCGGCGGCGGCGGCAGGAGGAGTGGGCGCGGCGGCGGCTAGGGCTAGGCGCGGCGGCGGCGGCAGGAGGAGTTGGCGCGGCGGCGGCTAGGGCTAGGCGCGGCGGCGACGGGTTGCGGAAGCGATAGGATCACGGTAAAACTGATACCATGTAGAAGACTATAGGATGCAACTCAATTGTATTCCATCGGAGTCGGTTACATTATATACAAGAGGTGTCTTGCGTGACAAGCCAACTAACTCTACAATATCTCTAGAGATCAATCTATACAAGGCTAAAGATAAGAGAAAAATCAGTCGGAAATAAATACAAGGATATCACGTTTCAACAATGCTCCCCCATATGCAGATCCAGATCGAGAGCCCACCGCCCAATCCGTAGCCACGGCTGACCGCCATATCCTCAGCAGCTGGTTCTCTCTAGGATTTAGTCGACTTAGACATGGCGAAGTCTAAGTCGGCTGATGTCACCTGTTTATTTTTTCGTTTATGTTCAAACTATATCCCGACGTTGCATCTTGTGGCTTTTTGGCTGGCTCCTTTTTTTGTCTTTAGTCTGTGCGTTCATCAAGTTCTGTTGAGCCAGATATTTTGGGCAGTTATTTTTTGTTTGGTGCTGCTGCTCGTTGATTATGTAATCTTTAGCTATTGTTTGAGCATTTTTTCTGAAACCTTTAGATATTGTTCGAGTATATTAGCTTTGTGGTACACCGGCCAGCTATATTAGCTGTTGTTCCTACAGTTTTCTTAACATGCTATTTATTTCATTTTGTTTGGATTTCTTTTTCATTTTTATTTACATTTTCACATTTTGTTTCTAAAAATTGTAAATATTAGTTAACGCTCGTTTCTTTTTCATTTTGTTTCACTAGAAAATGTTTAATATTATTTAAAAATATTCTTCATGCCATTACAAAAATATTCAATGTTAGTTAACGCTCGTTTTTAGCTTACATTTTCTTTATTTGATTGGGTTGAGTCGGGCATTGTTTTACTTGTCTGTTTGTAATTTCTCTATCATCCACAAATTGAAAAATGGTACTAACAAAAATAAAGAGAGCTCATCATATGTTGTTTCACATGCGATGCGGGCGTGCGACTAGGTTTGTGTGGCATGCTTAAAAAAAATTCGAAACATCTCTTTTTAGATAAAAAAAATATAATATAATATAAAATATAAAATTAATTTAATAATAGAGTGTGGATACGACTCGGTCGATTGAGACTTAGAAAGAAGTCTCAGTCAGCTGGCATCATGGCGGGATGCAGTAGTAGCCCGAGGCGGCAGTTTGAGATGCAGGTCTAGTGGCATGCATGCAATTCTCCATCTTTCGACAAAAACACCAGGAGTTGCAGTCGTGGGCGACACATGCAGTTGCATGCCAAGTGTCGGACATGCAATTTCTCCCTCCCAAACAAAATACCACAGAGTTGCAGTCTGGTTTTAGACATGCAGTTGCAGTCTGGGGCAACACTTGCAGTTGCATGCGTAGTGTCGGGCATGCAACTACCCCCTCCTCTCCCCGTTGCACTTCGACAATAACACAAAGGACATTTGCAGTTGGGAGGGAGGCGTGCAATTGCAGACGAGGGCAGCACGTGGAGTTGCAAGCCTAGTGTCGGGCATAGAACTACCCCCCTCTCACAGTGCCCACCGACCAAACAAAAGGTTGGGTGCGGTTGGGTGTGTTGACATGCAGTTGTAGTTGACGGCGACACTTGAGTTACAAGCTTAGTGTCTGGCATGCAACTTCCCCTCTCCCTCCGCCCTCAAACAAAAACACATGGCCAATTGCAGTAAGGGCGGAGGTGTGCAATTGCATTTGAGGGTGGCACTTGTAGTTGCAGCCATTTTGGGAGATATGAAGTTGCAGCCAGGGTGACACTTGCAGTTGCATGCCTAGTGTTGGACATGCAATTGCCCACCTCTCTCGCCGCTTACTTGAAAAAAGGTCAGTTGCAGTCAAGTGCGTAGGCATGCAATTCAGTCAAGGGCGACACTTGCAGTTGCAAGCCTAGTGTCAGACATCTAACTACCGCCCCCTCTCTCGCTGCCCACCATAAAAAAGGTCAGTTGCGGTCGGATGTATGTACATGACGTTGCACTCAAGGGCGACACTTGCAGTTGCAAGCCTATTGTCGGACATGCAACTTCCCCCTTCTCCCACCGCCCTCCGACAAAAACATAAGGCTAGTTGCAGTCGAGAGGGAGGCATTCAGTCGGGGGTGACACTTGTAGTTATATGGCTAGTATTGGACATGCAACCCCGCCCCCACCCCCGCCTACTCCTGTAGCCCACTTACAAAACAAAGGTCAATTGCATTCGGGTGTGTGAGCATGCAGTTTCAGTCGGGGGCAACACTTGCAGCTGCATGCCTAGTGTTACCCCCGCCCTCCCTACTGCCCACTAACAATTGCAGTTGCAAGCCTAGTGTTGGAGCTGCAACTGCCCCCTTCTCCCGATAAGAAAAGGAGGAAATATACACAAAATCCAGTCCTTCATCAATTGCATGTGGAGTAAGATGTGTGTAGTTATGCATGTGTAAGCGAACTTGCTACACACAATTAATATTTCCTTTGAGGCTAAAAAGTAAAGAATAAGTAACAACATAGTTACACGCCGATACGATGTGTGCAGTCACGTGTGGATGGATGTACATGTAGCTGATAGTATGATTTGCAAAATGACAAAAATAAATGTGAACAATTAAGAATTAATAAAATATAAAAATTAAAATGAAAAAAACCACACAAACATACTTCAAAGAAATAATTATGAGAGAAAAGAGAACAAGAAAAGAATGAGAAGAATGGAAATAAGTAATAATTTCAAAAGAAGCAACAAAAATAAAATTAGAAAGGAAAACTATCCTTGAAATCCAAAATGAATTGGCTCAAGCCATTCTGAAAAATATTATAAACAATGTTGCGATCGGAAAAAGGAAATGCAACACAAATTTGCACCAATCTTGGCGCATAGAGATTGAACGGTTTACCGTATAACCAAATCTTATATGAGCAAACCTTGACATACAACATGGAGGAAAATAAAAAAAACATGGAGAAAAATTAAGAGTGTGCATTGACCATGACATGCTAAAAGATATAGGGGAAGACACTGAGCGTGGAGGACACACATGCTGGTCTAGTAGAAAAAATGAGAAAAAACAAGACAACACACTTCCTCTTTGCGGTTTGAACGGTCTATTTCTAACCACAACCCACCAAACAAACAAAAAGAAACAAGCTGGACGCATCATCCTAACAGGCCGATTTAAACCAGACAAGCAGTTAGCATAAAAAATATTCAATGGAGGCGTCGACTGAGACTTGGATAGAAATCAGTCGACTGATTTTTAGTCCCTCCGTTCCGTTAAATCGCAGCTCCACCGCTCCCATCAACCCTCGAACCTCGATAAAATGTTGTTTTTCTCTCCCGAAAAGAAGGTGAAAACACCGCAGCTTCTGCATGGATCCATGTAGGATCTTTCATTCTCTTATTGTAATATAAGGTTTATTTAAGATCCAACATCTCGCACTAGGAGTACAAAAGGCCACCAAGGCCATAAGAGCATCTACGCACGCTCATCACTCGAATATGTGTTATAGCCGCACATCTAACATAGAGTGTTCATCGGGGCATACTCATAGAAATTTGCTGATCGATTCTTCTTACCTAACCCCCTATGTGTCTAGTACTCTACATGATATGTTAGGGCATCTCCAACACCGACCTGTAAATATGCTCCCGCATCCGTCCATGAACAAGGGGACCAGTCCGCGGACATGAATGCGGGAGGCGGCCATCCAACACTGCCAATATACATTTCAACAACTTTTTAAATCAGTCGAATGAGATTTTTGCAAACACGATGGAATTCATTGTTCGGTTTCTTCACTATTTTTGGTCCATCGATGTTTTTTGTATGTTTTTCGGTTTTCGTCCGTCGTTGTTTTATGTTAAAAAAGAATTTAGTCTCAAACGGACTCGAACCGCTGCCCACTTATGTCAAGGTGCAATTCAACAACTGTTGGGGAACGTAGCAGAAATTCAAAATTTTCTACGCAACACCAAGATCAACCTACGGAGAGACTAGCAACGAGAGAGAGGGGAGTGCATCTTCATACCCTTGAAGAACGCGATGCGGAAGCGTTACAAGAACGCGGTCGGTGGAGTCGTTCACGAAGCGATTCAGATCGCGACCGAATCCGATTTAAGCACCGAAGAACGGTGCCTCCGCGTTCAACACACGAGCAGCCCGGTGACGTCTCCCATGCCTTGATCCAGCAAGGGAAGAGGGAGAGGTTGGGGAAGACTCCGTCCAGCAGCAGCACGACGGCGTGGTGGTGGTGGAGGAGCGCGGTACTCCAGCAGGGCTTCGCCAAGCACTACGAGAGACGAGGAGGGAGAGAGGTAGGGCTGTGCCTTGGGAGAGAGAGACTCATGTGTTGGGCAGCCCCAAAACCTCCACTATATATATGGGGAAGGGAGAGGGGGAGGCGCCCTAGGGTTTCCCCTAGGGGGGGCGTCGGCCAGGGCAAATGGGATCTCCCCTTTGGGTGACTTGGCCCCAAAGCCAGGAGGTGGGAACCCTAGATGGGGCGCCCCAAACCCCCCGGTCACGTGGGAATAGGTGAGGGGGCGCACAACCCCTTAGTGGGCTGGTTTGCCCCCTCCCCTTGGCCCATGAAGCCCCCCCAACACTTGCTGGGGCTGCCGAAACACCTTTCGGTCATGCTGGTCATCACCCGGTACCTCCGGAACACTTCCGGACTCCAAAACCCTTCGTCCAATATATCAATCTTCACCTCCGGACCATTCCGGGACTCCTAGTGACGTCCGGGATCTCATCCGGGACTCTGAACAACATTCGTTAATCACGTACATACCTTCCCTATAACCCTAGCGTCATCGAACCTTAAGTGTGTAGACCCTACGGGTTCGGGAACCATGCAGAAATGACCGAGACAACTCTCCGTCCAATAACCAACAGCGGGATCTGGATACCCAGTTGGCTCACACATGTTCCACGATGATCTCATCGGATGAACCACGATGTCAAGGATTCAATCAATCCCGTATGCAATTCCCTTTGTCTACCGGTATAGTACTTGCCCGAGATTCGTTCGTCGGTATGCCGATACCTTGTTCAATCTCGTTACCGGCAAGTCTTTTTACTCGTTCCGTAACACATCATCCCGTGATCAACTCCTTGATCACATTGTGCACATTATGATGATGTCCTACCGAGTGGGCCCAGAGATACCTCTCCGTCACACGGAGTGACAAATCCCAGTCTCGATTCGTGCCAACCCAACAGACACTTTCGGAGATACCCTTAGTGCACCTTTATAGCCACCCAGTTACGTTGTGACGTTTGGTACACTCAAAGCTTTCCTACGGTATCTGGGAGTTGCACAATCTCATTGTGTAAGGAAAAGATACTTGACATTTAGAAAAGCTTTAGTATACGAACTACACGATCTTGTGCTAGGCTTAGGATTGGGTCTTGTCCATCACATCATTCTCCTAATGATGTGATCCCGTTATCAATGACATCCAATGTCCATGGTCAGGAAACCATGACCATCTGTTGATCAACGAGCTAGTCAACTAGAGGCTCACTAGGGACATGTTGTGGTCTTTGTATTCACACATGTATTGCGGTTTCCGGTCAATACAATTATAGCATCAATAATAGACAATTATCCTGAACAAGGAAATACAATAATAACCATTTTATTATTGCCTCTAGGGCATATTTCCAACCGTCTCCCACTTGCACTAGAGTCAATAATCTAGTTCACATCACTATGTGATTGTAATGAATCGACACCCATGGGGTTTGATCATATCTCGCTTATGAGAGAGGTTATTAGTCAACGGATCTGAACCTTTCAGATCCGTGTGTGCTTTGAAAATCTCTATGTCATCTCCTAGAT
Organism: Triticum dicoccoides; assembly: GCF_002162155.2. Classification (NCBI taxonomy): domain Eukaryota; kingdom Viridiplantae; phylum Streptophyta; class Magnoliopsida; order Poales; family Poaceae; genus Triticum; species Triticum dicoccoides. Next base: position 805,540,044 of record NC_041383.1, read on the forward strand.
GCAGCTACCACGCTCTATTTGGAGCTATTCCAAATAACTGTTCTACTATACGAATCCGGTTTACTACTCAGAATAATCCGGATTAGTGTCAAAGTTTGCATCGGCGTAACCCTTTACGACGAACTCTTTTACCACCTCCATAATCGAGAAAATTCCTTAGTCCACTAGTTACTAAGGATAAGTTTGACCGCTGTCCTGTGATCCATTCCTGGATTACTCTTGTACCCTTTGACTGACTCATGGCAAGGCACACTTCCGGTGCGGTACACAGCATAGCATACTATAGAGCCTACGGCTCAAGCATAGGGGACGACCTTCGCCCTTACTCTCTCTTCTGCCGTCGTCATGTCTTGAGTCTTACTCAATACTCACACCATATAACACAGCCAAGAACTCCTTCTTTGCTGATCTATTTTGAACTCCTTCAAAATCTTGTCACGGTATGTATTCATTTGAAAGTACTATTAAGCATTTTGATCTATCCTTATAGATCTTGATGCTCAATGTTCAAGTAGCTTAATCCAGGTTTTCCATTGAAAAACACTTTTCAAATAACCCTATATGCTTTCCAGAAATTCTACATCATTTCCGATCAACAATATGTCAACAACATATACTCATCAGAAATGCTATAGTGCTCCCACTCACTTCTTTGGAAATACAAGTTTCTCATAAACTTTGTATAAACCAAAAAATCTTTGATCTTCTCATCAAAGCGTATATTCCAAGTCTGAGATGCTTACTCCAGTCCCTAGAAGGATTGCTGGAGCTTTGCACACTTGTTAGCATCTTTCAGGATTGACAAAACCTTCTGGTTGTATCACATACAACCTTTCCTCAAGAATATCGTCGAGGAAACAATGCTTTGACATCCTATCTGCAAGATTTCATAAATCATGCAGTAATTGCTAATATAATTCCAACAGACTCTTAGCATCGCTACGAATGAGAAAGTCTCATCGCAGTCAACTCCTTGAACTTGTCGGAAAACATCTTAACGACAAGTCGAGCTTTCTTAATGGTGATACTTACCATCATTGTCCGTCTTTCTTTTAAAATCCATCTGTACCCAACAGCCTTACGACCATCAAGTAGTTCTTCCAAAGTCCACACTTTCTTTTCATACATGGATCCTCTCTCGGATTTTATGGCCTCTCGCCATTTGTTGGAATCCGGGACCACCATCGCTTCTCCATAGCTCGTAGGTTCATTGTTGTCTAGCAACATGACTTCCAAGACAGGATTACCGTACCACACTGAAGTACTACGCATCCTTGTCGACTTACAAGGTTTGGTAGTGACTTGATCCGAAGTTTCATGATCACTATCATCAGCTTCCACTTCAATTGGTGTAGGTGCCACAGGAACAACTTCCTGTGCCCTGCTACACATTGGTTGAAGTGATGGTTCAATAACCTCATCAAGTCTCCACCATCCTCCCACTCAATTCTTTCAAGAGAAACCTTTTTCTCTAGAAAGGACCCGTTTCTAGAAACAATCACTTTTGCTTCCGGGTCTGAATTAGGAGGTATACCCAACTGTTTTGAGTGTCCTATGAAGATGTATTTATCCGCTTTGGGTTCGAGCTTATCAGGATGAAACTTTTTCACATAAGCGTCGCAGCCCCAAATTTTCAAGAAACGACAGCTTAGGTTTCTCTAAACCATAGTTCATACGGTGTCATCTCAACGGAATTACTGGTGCCCTATTTAAAGTGAATGTGGTTGTCTCTAATGCCTAACCCATGAATGATATTGGTAATTCGATAAGAGACATCATGGTATGCACCATATCCAATAGGGTGCAGCTATGATGTTCGGACACACCATCACACTATGGTGTTCCAGGCGGTATTAGTTGTGAAACAATTTCCACAAGGTCTTAATTGTGTACCAAACTCGCAACTCAGATATTCATCTTTATGATCATATCATAGACATTTTATCCTCTTGTCACGAAGATCTTCAACTTCACTCTGAAATTACTTGAACCTTTCAATAATTCAAACTTGTGTTTCATCAAGTAAATATACTCAGCATCTACTCAAATCATCTGTGAAGTAAGAACATAATGATATCCACTGCGTGCCTCAGCACTCATTGGACTGCACACATCAAAATGTATTACTTCCAACAAGTTGCTTTCTTGTTCCATCTTACTGAAAACGAGGCTTTTCATTCATCTTGCCCATGTGGTATGATTTGCATGTCTCAAGTGATTCAAAATCAAGTGAGTCCAAACGATCCATCTGCATGGAGTTTCTCCATGCGTACATACCAATAGACACGGTTCGCATGTCTCAAACTTTTCAAAAAATGAGTGAGTCCAAAGTTCCATCAACATGGAGCTTCTTCATGCGTTTTATACCAATATGACTTACATGGCAGTGCCACAAGCAGGTGGTACTATCATTACTATCTTATATCTTTTGGCATGAACATGTGTATCACTGCGATCGAGATTCAATAAACCATTCTTTATGGTGCAAGACCATTAAAGGTATTATTCAAATAAATAGAGTAACCATTATTCTCCTTAAATGAATAACTGTATTGCGATAGACATAATCCAATCATGTCTATGCTCAATGCAAACACCAAATAACAATTATTTAGGTTTAACACCAATCTCGATGGTAGACGGAGCAGGCGATGCTTGATCACATCAACCTTGGAAACACTTCCAACATGCATCGTCATCTCACCTTTAGCTAGTCTTCGTTTATTCTGTAGCTCTTTTATTTCGAGTTACTAACACTTAGCAACCGAACCAGTATCTTAATACCCTGGTGCTACTAGGAGTACTAGTAAAGTACAAATTTAATTCAATGTATATCCAATATACTCATGTCAACCTTCCAGCCTTCTCATCTACCAAGTATCTAGGGTAGTTCTGCTTCAGTGACCGTTCCCTCATTACAGAAGCACTTAGTCTCGGGTTTGGGTTCAACCCTGGGTTCTTCACTGGAGCAGCAACTGATTTGCCGTTTCATGAAGTACCCCTTCTTGCCCTTGCCCTTCTTGAAACTAGTGGTTTCACTAACCATCAACAATTGATGCTCCTTCTTGATTTCTACTTTTGCGGTGTCAAACATCATGAATATTTCAAGGATCATCATATCTATCCCTGATATGTTATAGTTCATCACGAAGCTCTAGTAGCTTGGTGGCAATGTCTTTGGAGAAACATCACTATCTCATTTGGAAGATTAACTCCCACTCGATTCAAGTGATTGTTGTACCCAGACAATCTGAGTACAAGCTCAACGATTGAGCTTTTCTCCCTTAGTTTGTAGGCCAAGAAGCTCGTCGGAGGTCTTATACCTCTTGACGTGGGCACGAGCCTGAAATCCCATTTTCAGCTCTTGGAACATCCCCTATGTTCCGCGACGTTTCAAAATCGTCTTCGGTGCCTCAATTCTAAACCGTTTAACATTACTGAACTATCACGTAGTCATCAAAACATGTATGTCAGATGTTCGCAACATCCACAGACGACGTTCGAGGTTCAACACACCGAGCGGTGCATTAAGGACATAAGCCTTCTACGCAGCAATGAGGACAATCCTCAGTTTACGGACCCAATCCGCATAATTGCTACTATCAACTTTCAACTAAATTTTCTCTAGGAACATATCTAAAACAGTAGAACTAAAGTGCGAGCTATGACATAATTTGGAAAAACCTTTTGACTATGTTCAGGATAATTAAGTTCATCTAATGAACTCCCACTCAGATAGACATCCCTCTAGTCATCTAAGTGATACATGATCCGAGTCAACTAGGCCGTGTCCGATCATCACGCGAGACGGACTAGTCATCATCGGTGAACATCTTCATGTTGATCGTATCCACTATACGACTCATGTTCGACCTTTCGGTCTCTTATGTTCCGAGGCCATGTCTGTACATGCTAGGCTCGTCAAGTCAAACTAAGTGTTTCGCGTGTGTAAATCTGGCTTACACCCGTTGTATGTGAATGTTAGAATCTATCACACCCGATCATCACGTGGTGCTTTGAAACAACGAACTTTCGCAACGGTGCACAGTTAGGGGGAACACTTTCTTGAAATTATTATGAGGGATCATCTTATTTACTACCGTCGTTCTAAGCAAATAAGATGCATAAACATGATAAACATCACATGCAATCAAAAAGTGACATGATATGGCCAATATCATTTTGCTCCTTCTGATCTCCATCTTCGGGGCTCCATGATCATCATCATCACCGGCATGACACCATGATCTCCATCATCGTGTATCCATGAAGTTATCTCGCCAACTATTACTTCTACTACTATGGCTAACGGTTTAGCAATGAAGTAAAGTAATTACATGGCATTATTAAGTGACACGTAGGTCATACAATAAATAAAGACAACTCCTATGGCTCCTGCCGGTTGTCATACTCATCGACATGCAAGTCGTTATTCCTATTACAAGAACATGATTAATCTCATACATCACATATCATTCATCACATTCTTTTTGGCCATATCACATCACATAACATACCCTGCAAAAACAAGTTAGACGTCCTCTAATTGTTGTTTGCATGTTTTACGTGGCTGCTATGGGTTTCTAGCAAGAACGTTTCTTACCTACGCAAAAGCCACAACGTGATATGCCAATTGCTATTTACCCTTCATAAGGACCCTTTTCATCGAATCCGATCCGACTAAAGTGGGAGAGACTGGCACCCGCTAGCCACATTTTTTTATGCAACAAGTGCATGTCAGTCGGTGGAACCTGTCTCACGTAAGTGTGTAAGGTCGGTCCGGGCCGCTTCATCCCACAATACCGTCGAAACAAGATAGGACTAGTAACGGTAAGCATATTGAACAAAATCAACGCCCATAACAACTTGTGTTCTACTCGTGCATAGAAACTACGCATAGACCTAGCTCATGATGCCACTGTTGGGGAACGTAGCAGAAATTCAAAATTTTCTACGCAACACCAAGATCAATGTATGGAGAGACTAGCAACGAGAGAGAGGGGAGTGCATCTTAATACCCTTGAAGATCGCGATGCGGAAGCGTTACAAGAACGCGGTCGGTGGAGTCGTTCACGAAGCGATTCAGATCGCGGCTGAATCCGATCTAAGAACCGAAGAACGGTGCCTCCGTGTTCAACACACGTGCAACCCGGTGACGTCTCCCATGCCTTGATCCAGCAAGGAGAGAGGGAGAGGTTGGGTAAGACTCCATCCAGCAGCAGCACGATGGCGTGGTGGTGGTGGAGGAGCGTGGTACTCCAGCAGGGCTTTGCCAAGCACTATGAGAGACGAGGAGGGAGAGAGGTAGGGCTGCGCCTTGGGAGAGAGAGACTCATGTGTTGAACAGCCCCAAAACCTCCACTATATATATGGGAAGGGAGAGGGGGAGGCGCCCTAGGGTTTCCCCTAGGGGACGGCGGCCAGGGCAGATGGGAACCCTAGATGGGGCGCCCCAAACCCCCTGGTCACGTGGAAATAGGTGAGGGGGGCGCACAACCCCTTAGTGGGCTGGTTTGCCCCCTCCCCTTGGCCCATGAAGCCCCCCCAACACTTGTCGGGGCTCTAGAAACACCTTTCGGTCATGTTGGTCATCACCCAGTACCTCCGGAACACTTCCGGACTCCAAAACCCTTCGTCCAATATATCAATCTTCACCTCTGGACCATTCCGGGACTCCTCGTGATGTCCGGGATCTCATCCGGGACTATGAGCAACATTCGGTAACCGCGTACATACCTTCCCTCACTACTACGGAAAATCCTAGTAGTAGTGCGGGTTTTGAGGCTATCAGCAGCGCGGGCACCCGCGCTACCAATAAGGTGCTACAGCTAACTGTTAGTAGTAGCGTTGTATGTACCCGCGCTACTACTATTGACTATATCAGCAGCGCATTTTTGAAACACGCTATTATTAGTTAGCTGTAGCGATTTCCTGAGCCCGCGCTACTGTTATATCTTTCACCATTTCCCCATTCCAGCTTCAATAAAATGCAATTTCCAGATACTAGGTACTATTAGATATCAATTTCATAAAGCATTATAGGTACTAGGTAGTACTCCCACGGTTCCAAATTACTCGTTGTGGTTTTAGTTCAAATTTGAACTAAAACCACGATGAGTAATTTGGAACCGAGGGAGTACTAGATAACAATTTCTTATATACTCAACATGCATCCTCAAGTAGTACAAGGTGACATCGACGACGATCATCATATTTAGTTCTAGATGATATCGACGACGATCATCATATGTAGTTCTACATGATATCGACGACGATCATCATATGTAGTTCTAGATGATATAGCCATAGACACATATGTAGTTCTAGATGATATCGATGATGATTATCATCCTCAAGCCTGGGCGGTGGGTGTTCCTGATAGTAATTAGGATGGCCTGTCCAACACGAAGATTCTTGCCAATAAGGAATCTCTAAGACCCAACCGAGTTTAAGTGTGTGCGACTGTCTGTGTCCATGCGGTATGTACAGATGGTAACGGAGCCCCTTGCGGTAAGGCGTAGTCCAGCCGAGCCTTCTTCATCAGGCTCGATACCACAACTCACAGATAGGTTCTTTGGCAATTTCTGAATAAGAAAAACATATCAATTAATAAATAGCCTCACACATACTCTTGCAAATATATTTCTATTAAGTCTAGATTTCTACGCTATCAAAAGACACAGTACTATGCATTTGTACTAATAAATCATGAATTCTACTAATAAGTATATATGGATTATCTACACTATTAATAGTTCCTTGGATTCTACAAAAATAAGCATGTGATCAGACTCTACACTGAAGCATATCAATGACTAGATTCCACAGAACATATCATTGGACTCTACACTAAGCATATCATCGGATAATTTGCTTTTCCAAGTATAACATACCATATCATGTCGATCGACCATGGTACTTGTCAGGCGGGTCACGAATGGCACCCCGACAAAGTCAGCACGTGGTGGAATTATGTCCCATAGGTTGCACACCTCCTCCTCGCTCGGCCTCATTCATTGAGCTACGATGGCTTCATGAAGTGGGTTCTCATCACCTTCATCGAGTGGGTCCTCATTATCTTCATCATCTTCTTCATCTTCGTCATCTTCATCATCTTCGTCATCTTTATCATCTTCCACCAGGTTGAGATAAATGACAGCTGATGAACTCACCACCAGTAAGACGCATGCGGGCGAGGAAACGGGCCCATCCATCTCCTCCAATTTGCGACATATTGCGTCCTTTCTCGACATCCATAGTGTACGGCCCCCAGGAGCCTCAAATGTCATAGTGTCTCCTGTCAGCTTGTTGAATGTCAACCTCACATTGCATGGGACGGTCTGTGTAAGAAAATAAAAATGACACAATGTAGTAATGCCAACACTAAAAATAAAATAGTTGTTACATTTCATCTAATTTCTTACCGCCACATGACAAAAACTCGGCTGGAAGTAGATGCCAAACAGCTTGCCAGTTGCAAGGCTGCTGGCGCACCTTGACTTGCACAGTCGACATAGTGGTGGTGGTGGTCGCGCCATTTTCCTAAAGCAATATGAGCAAAGGATTAATGATTCACTTCACAGGAAAGAAAAACAGTAGCATGTGATATTTTCCTAAAGCAATATGAGCAAATGATTAATGATTCACTTCACAGGACAGAAAAACAGTAGCATAGTGGTGGTGGCGCCATTTTATGGACAATTATAATCCTAAGATCTAATAACATATTAGATGACAAAGTACCATGTACCAAAGCATTTCGGTGGCACCTATTGCCGAAAAAATAACAATAAAAATGGTGCATACTAAATCAACTAAATCAACTAGCATACTAAATCCACTAGCATACTAAATCAACTAAATCAAAATGTTCTAAATCAACTAAATCAACTAGCCTACTAAATCAACTAAATAAACTAGCCTACTAAATCATCTAAACCAACTAGCCTACTAAATCAACTAAATCAAAATATTCTAAATCAACTAAATCAACTGAATCATATCAACTAAATCAGAATGTTGCATATGAACTAGCCTACTAAATCAAAATGTAGCAGGGAGGAGGGAGAAGGATGGGCGACTCGAGGAGGGAGAAGAGAGTAGGACGGAGGAGGAAGGCGGAGCGAGGAGGGGCTGGCCGGCGGTGAATGGAGGGAGAATGGAGGAGGAAGGCGGAGCGAGGAGGGGTCGGCCAGCGGCGAGTGGAGGGAGGACGGAAGAGGAGGCCGGTACCGAGTCTAGCGAGGAGGATGAGATGACGGCAGCGCAGATCGGAGTAGGGCGACAGGGGAGGACTGGCAGCACGGGGGTTGAGGGGGAGATCGAGTGTGTGTGTGAGTGTGATCTGGATCGGATAGGTAGGGGGGAGATGGAATGGCTTAGCAGTAGCGCGCTATAGCAACATGCGCTACTGCTAAATGACCTATCAGTAGTGCCTTTCAATGATAATGCGCTACTGCTATGTTACACATAGACATAAAAAATACATTGATCATCAATTGTCTTTTTGTGTACAATCTGATTTGTCAATAGGAATCCTCGACGGTTGGTTTAAGAACAAGCGAGGATTCTTATTGCGGCCACAGATCCTACACATAGAGTTCAATGAAGACCAAGTGCTTTTGAAAGTTGTGGAAGTAACATATTTAAGTTGGTAGAAACTCCCTTCATGGAGCGTGGTGGGACTAAATTTTTGTAGTAACCTTAGTAGTAGCGATTATTGCATAAATGCGCTGCTGCTACGATCCGTAGCAGTAGCGCTCTTTGTATTAACGTGCGGCTGCTATAACTGGCCTCGCAGCGGCCTCGTGGGAATTTTAGCAGTAGCGCGTCCTAGAGTGTGCGCGCTACTGATAAACTTGTTTCAACAGCGAGTTTTGAAAGCGCGCGCTACTGCTACATAGCAGCAGCGCCTGCTTTTAAAGTGCGCTGCTGGTAAGATTCTGTGTATAGGCTTTTCCCTAGTAGTGCCGATAACCCTAGCGTCATCGAACCTTAAGTGTGTAGACCCTACGGGTTCGGGAACCATGCAGACATGACCGAGACAACTCTCTGGCCAATAACCAACAACAGGATCTGGATACCCATGTTGGCTCCCACATGTTCCACGATGATCTCATTGGATGAACCACGATGTCAAGGATTCAATCAATCCCGTATACAATTCCCTTTGTCTACCGGTATAGTACTTGCCCGAGATTCGATCGTCGGTATGCCGATACCTTGTTCAATCTCGTTACCGGCAAGTCTCTTTACTCGTTCCGTAACACATCATCCCGTGATCAACTCCTTGATCACATTGTGCACATTATGATGATGTCCTACCGAGTGGGCCCAGAGATACCTCGCCGTCACACGAAGTGACAAATCCCAGTCTCGATTCATGCCAACCCAAAAGATACTTTCGGAGATACCCATAGTGCACCTTTATAGCCACCCAGTTACGTTGTGACGTTTGGTACACCCAAACCATTCCTACGGTATCTGGGAGTTGCACAATCTCATGGTCTAAGGAAAAGATACTTGACATTTAGAAAAGCTTTAGCATACGAACTACACGATCTTGTGCTAGGCTTAGGATTGGGTCTTGTCCATCACATCATTCTCCTAATGATGTGATCCCGTTATCAATGACATCCAATGTCCATGGTCAGGAAACCATGACCATCTGTTGATCAACGAGCTAGTCAACTAGAGGCTCACTAGGGACATGTTGTGGTCTATGTATTCACACATGTATTGTGGTTTCCGGTCAATACAATTCTAGCATGAATAATCGACAATTATAATGAACAAGGAAATACAATAATAACCATTTTATTATTGCCTCTAGGGCATATTTCCAACAACAACAACCAGTACACCCAAACACAATGTTTCTTGAAAAACTGAGGAATACTACCCCATATATGGTACTCTCCTGCGCGCCCAATTGAGCCGGCCCATTAGCGGGGAGGGACTCCCCTTTTTTATTTCGTTTTATTTCTATTTTCCTTATTTAAAATAATTTGGGATTTCAGAAAGTTCCAAATTTCAAA
>NC_041383.1:805550319-805559806 GCF_002162155.2 Triticum dicoccoides
TTAAATAAATTTGAGATTTCAGAAAAGTTCCAAATTAAAAAATTGTGAATTATGACAAATATTTTAGAAGTAGTAAAATGTTTATGAATTAAAAAATCTGCGATTTCAAAACATGTTCATCATTTTTAAACAATGTTCATGAAAATAAAAAATTATCATGAATTTCAAAAAAAGTTCACTCATTGCAGAAATATTTGCTGAGTCAAAATCTTCATGCATTAAAAAAAATGTTCATCAAACAAAAAATGTTCACTAATTTAAAAAATGTTCACCCATTCCAAAAATGTGTGCCTATTGAAAACAATGATCACAAGTTATAAAAAATGTTCATCCATTAAAAAAATAATCATCTTGCTCTGTAAGAAAATTTCCAATTACTCACAACAATATTCATCGAGATGCGGTCAACCTCCTAGATTTTGTTGATGGTTTGATTGTTGTCGTTAGCTGCATGCAACATGATCCGTGCAATCCATGGGCATGAACCAGATGTTGCAGACTCTGTCATTGCCTCGATGAGGTCACTGAAATTTTGCCCTGATGTAAAATTCATGTCACTTTGTTGCCCTAATCCCTTTTTTATATGTACTAATTATTCTATTAGTATTAAAGGAAGGAAGGATTCTTCCCTTCAATTATAGTTTCGGTCGTCATCTATCTACCAATGTACCACACACCTTTTATGTTTCTCCGACGTGTGGGCCGAGCTAGGCTGCTCCACACTTTTTTCTTTGTTTGATTCAATTGTGGAGCATCGAAAAATAATACGTTTCTATTTCTCTCCTACGTTGGCCAAGATGGGCCTATTCTGATACATTTTATTCTTCTTCTCATTTGATTGTGGCATGTAGGTGAGAATGAAACTATGAAGCCGCAAACTGAACTGTGATCATTTTGCAAAGACGGTATGATTGAAAGCATAATTCTTTTTCATCTCAACAATAATTGTCGTCGATCATAAATTAAATATTTTTTTTATATTTTAGTATATGCTAGGGAAGTTAAATTTTCTCCTGTTGCAACGCACGGGCATTTTTGCTAGTAATATACATAAAAAGATCGATATTTCAACTGTTTAACAAAAAAACTAGGAAAAAAAACCTAAACCCTATACTGGACAACCACCACCTATGTGTGGCCGCGCTGCACTGCCGCATGGCCCTCGCCGTCTGTGCCACCGATGTCGTCGTCGTTGTCGTCCCTCCAGCGGCGGAACAACACAGGATGACCATGACAGTCTTGTCCAACGGTTACCTGCCGCTCATGGAGGAGCCGCTCCGCCTCTTGTTGCGCGGTGCGGAGGGCCTCCGCGGCCACTGTCGTGACCGGCATTGGCAGAGTAGTCGCTAAGATACCCCTCCTCACTATCAAGGCGGCGGCGGCGCCTGGCGACGGTCTCTGTGGTGGTGTTGGAGCGGTTGAGCACCCACTCGGCAGAAAGGTCAGGGTCATTACCGGCCCATTCCGGCGCCACGTCCGACTTGGCGAACGCGGATCGGTGACCGACATTGCACAGGTCGTATCTCGCCCGCTACCTCGCCGCGAGCTCCGCCTCGAAAACAGTTGGTTCGTCGGTCGTTTTGCCCTGTTTTACAAATTCACTAACTTTTTTTAATACTTTCTAAACAATTGTATTGAGCCAGCAAACATTTTTCGAAATTTGGGAACAATATTTGAAATTTAGGTACATTTTTAGTTTCTGACGAATATTTTTTTGAGTTCATGAATACTTTTTGAATCAGCAAACATTTCTAAATCTTTTGCACATTATTGGAAACACAAGAATAGTTATCAAAATTCCTCATTTTTTCAATATTGTGACATTTTTCTAAATTCCTAAAAAAAACTCAGAAATTCATGAACAGTTTATGAATATTGAACATTTACTACTTCACGACCAATTTTTACCAATTCGTGAACATTTATTTCAAATTGCGTTATTTGTTTTTGTATATTTGAACACTTCCTAAAAATCCTCAAATTTTTAAGAAAATTTATGAACATTTGTTTAATACACGAACATATTTTGGAAATCATGAACCTTTTCTGAATCTGTGAGCATCTATCATTTCCTGAACATTTTTTCAATCATGAAATTTCTTTGAATCTACAAACAATTTTTTACAGTCTGCAACTTTTTGGAAATCAGGAATTAGTTTTTGAAAGGAAAATACTGATAACAGAAAAAAGAACAAACAAAGGGGCAACCCACCGCCACATGGGTCGGCCCATGAGGGTTTGCTGGGGAGACGGGTGGGGTATAAGCACGGACGCGGGGAGCTCCAATTGTGTGCGTCAGAAAAAAAGGAAAAGAAAGGTAAAAGAAAGAAAAAGTGGAAAGTTACCAGATCATGCTGGTGGCGGGTTGGTTACGCCCGCGGTACACGATTAGGGTGGTTGCTCAACATGACAATGAGTACCCGCGAATCCGACGGGTCAAAACACTAGTGGGTAAGGGTTTGAGAAAGTTAAATACCCATGGGTTTTTAAATGGCACAAAAATGTAACCTTCGGGTAAGCCTGGTATAGGTACGGGAAGGCAATACCCATACCCGTATATCCGCGTACCCGCTGCATATTAGTACATCTCATACGTAGGTCCCCTATGTCATTCACTTAAAAAAAGAAAAACCCTAGCCTAACCCAGCCGCAGCCTGCACACAAAATGCCCTCCCCTTACCCACCCATCGCTCCTCACTCATAGAACACAAACACCGTATACCCATCTCACCTCGGCTGAAATGCTAAATAAACAGACTGAAATGTTGTGTTTTATCTACTGAAATATTGAAATTATACATTGTACAATTTGAATTGAAAGGTGACTGAGATGGGTATTACCCGCACACGGTCAAGATTGGCGATTTGAATTGAAAGGTGACCGAGATGGCTGTGAAAAAAGTTGATCATGTATTTAAAATATGTTAAACAACTATTAGAAAAATGTTAATCAAGCTTTAGAACAATGTTGAATGTGTATAGGAATAATGTTGACCATATATTAAACAAATGGTAAAATATTTTGATCATGTCTATGAAAATATGAATCAAGCATTTAAGAAAATGTTGAACAAGTATTTCAAAAAAGTTAATCAAGCATTCGGAAAATGTTAAATGTGTATAAAAATTGTTTACCGTGCATTCAAATAAATGTTAATCTTGAATTTGGAAAATGTTGGTAAAGCATTTAAAAAATGTTAATTATTCATTCAAAAATTGTTGACCCTGTATAAGAAAAATGTTGACCATGTATTAGGAAATTCTTGACCATGTATTTGAAAAAATGTTAATCAATCATTTGAAAAAAAATTAAAGTGTGTATAGGAAAAATGTTGATCACGGACACAAAAAATGTTAATCTTGTATTTAACATATGTTAACCAAGCATGGTGGTGATGGTGGTGGTGGAGTCGGAATACCGGCAGGGCTTCACTAAGCGAAAAAACTGTGGACGAGAACTATGCCGGGAGAGAGAGACGAGGCAGTAGTTAAGGCCAATGTATTGGGTACCTTTGTTGCGCCCCTCCCCCATATTTATATGCATCGGGGGGGCTTGGAGTCCAGCCCTACTCCTAATTAATACGTGTTGGGGCCAAAGGGGTAGAGGACTTGGACTCCAAGCCCAATTCTATTCCTACTAGGACTCCCCCTTTTCCCTTCCCCGGCCATATGGGCTTTTGAGGACTTGGTGCGCCTAGCCCAATAAAGCCAGGGCGCCTCCCCTTAGCCCATGTCAGCCTTGGGACGTGGTGAACCCACTTGTGGACTTCCGGACCCCTCCGGAATCTTTTGGAAGCTTCCCAATACAATACCAAAAAAACTTCACCTTTTCCGAAACCCAACATATGACTTCCCATATATAAATCTTTACCTCTCGACCATTTCCGAGACTCCTCGTGACGTCCGAGATCTCATCCGGGACTCCGAACAACATTTGGTTACCAACATACATATCCCAATATTACTCTAGCGTCACCAAACGTTAAGCGTGCGGACCCTACGGGTTCGAGAATGATGTAGACATGACTAAGACACTTCTCCGGTCAATAACCAATAGCAGAACCTGGATGCCCATATTGGTTCCTACATATTCTATGAAGATCTTTATCGGTCGAACCTTTTATGACAATAATACGTCTCCAATGTATCTATACTTTTTGATTGTCCAATGCTATTATATTATCTATTTTGGATGTTTTTTATGCATTAATATGCTATTTTATATTATTTTTGGGACTAACCTATTAACCTAGAGCCCAGTTGTCAGTTTCTGTTTTTTCTTTGTTTTTGAGCCTAGCAAAAAAGGAATACCAAACAGAGTCCAAACGGAATAAAACCTTCACAATGATTTTTGTTGTACCAAAAGACACCCGTTGGATCTGGACTCCAAGTCAGAAGACCTTAGAGTACACGACAAGCCACAGGGGCGCGCCCTCTGCCTTGTGGCCTACTCCAACACCCCCTGACCTAATTCTTCATCCTATATATTAACAAATATTCCCAAACCACCAAAGGCATCCACAAAAACACTTTTCCACTGCCGCAACCTTCTGTTCCCGTGATATCCCATCTAGGGGCCTTTCCGGCATCCTGCCGGAGGGGGATTTGATCACAGAGGGCTTCTACATGAACTCTATTGCCCTTCCGATGAAGCGTGAGTAGTTTACCACAAACCTACGTGTCCATCGCTAGTAGCTAGATGGCTTCCTCTCTCTCTTTGATTCTCAATACCATGTTCTCCTCGATGTTCTTGGAGATCTATTCGATGTAATCTTCTTTTGTGGTGTATTTGTCAAGATCCGATGAATTGTGGATTTATGGTCAGCTTAACTATGAATATTATTTGAATCTTCTCTGAATTCTTATATGCATGATTTGATATCTTTGTAATTCTCTTCGAACTATCATTTTAGTTTGGCCAACTAGATTGGTTTTTCTTGCAATGGGAGAAGTGCTTAGCTTTGGGTTCAATCTTGCAGTGTCCTTTCCCTGTGACAGTAGGGGCATCAAGCCACGTATTGTATTGTTGCCATCGAGGAGAAAAAGATGGGGTTTACATCATATTTCTTGAGTTTATTCCTCTACATCATGTCATCTTACTTAATGCGTTACTCTGTTCTTTATGAACTTAATACTCTAGATGCAGGCAGGAGTTGGTCGATGTGTGGAGTAATAGTAGTAAATGCAGGCAGGAGTTGGTCTACTTGACACAGACGTGATGCCTATATTTCATAATCATGGCCTTTGATATCATCATAACTTTGCGCTTTTCTATCAATACTCGACAGTAATTTGTTCACCCACCGTAATATTTGCCTTCATGAGACAAGCCTCTAGTGAAATCTATCTCCCCTTGGTCTAACTTCCATCATATTAGTTTCTGATCTATTATTTTGCAATCTTTTACTTTCAGATCTATAAACCAAAAAAATCCAAAAATATTTTGTCTTTTTTTTATCAATCTCTATCAGATCTCACTTTTGCAAGTGACCGTGAAGGGATTGACTACCCCTTTATCATGTTGGGTGCAAGTTGTTTGATTGTTTGTGCAGGTATTGGTGGCTTGTGCGTTGTCTCCTACTGGATTGATACCTTGGTTCTCTAACTGGGGGGAAATACTTATCTCTACTTCACCGCATCACCCTTTCCTCTTCAAGGGAAAAACCAACGCAATCTCAAGAAGTAGCAGGAAGAATTTCTGGCACCGTTGCCAGGGAGATCTGCCAAAGTCAAGACATACCAAGTGCCCATCATAAAACTCTGATCTCTTGCATTACATTATTCATGATTTGCCTCTCGTTTTCCTCTCCCCCACTTCTAAAACAATTTTCGAAAAGATTAGCCTTTTTATTCGCCTTCTTTCCGTTTGTCTTTTTGCTCATTGGCTATCTTTGCTTGTGTTCCCATGTGCCCTCTATTTTCTTGCATCTTTGCTTGCTAAAAATCTTTTGATATGGAACCACTTAAAGTTTTCTACTTGGATCATCTTTGATCCATATGTGCTCGTGTTGAAACCCCAACTAGTTTAGTTGAGGGGAAATCTTTAGATGAGTATGCTCATTTTGTGTGTCATTGTTTCTCTGAAAAAGGGAGACTCTTATGGAATCAAATAAATTGTTTGCTATGTTATGCTTGGAATCTTTGTGAACTTTGTGATTTTACTTGTTGCTCTAAGAACCCTAAAAAACACCTTCCCTACCTATGTGAGTTTAATGATAATGAAATCTTATCTTCTTATGAAAAGGGTGTTTACAATTACTATGATATCGAACAAACTGAAGAATTTGTTGCTTTTAAGGGTGCTTATGAAGTTGCTTCTTTGATTAAAAAGTATGATATTACTCTCTACAAATCTGAAAATTTTGACATACTTAAATATTGCTATGAGAACTATGCTCATAATGCCTATGTTAAGGAATTTATTGAGAGAATGACCGTTGATTTGGAAAAATAATAATGATATGCATGAATCCATAGATAATTATGATTCTGATGATTTGATTGAAATATCCCTTGATGAACATGATGCTTGCTATTCTTATGGCCATGATGCCAATATTAATTATGCTTATGGAGATGAACTTGCTATAGTTCCTTATGTTAAACAATGAATTATTTCTTTTGCAACCACACTTGATAGTTCCTTCGATGAAAAGGATGATCGTAATGATGTTATTATAAATTCTATTAAGGTCAATTGTGTTAATGATATGCAAAACACTAAGCTTGGAGATGCTAGTTTTGTTATGTCCACTACTTGTTGCAATGATCATGATTGGGGTGATTCTTCTCATGATCTTGAAAATATATTTAAACCTCATGATGAATATGTTTGCTATAATATTGAAAGTGGGTTTGGAAGAGTGTCAACTTTAGATCCCACATATTTGGATAATTTTCAATCTTATGAAGTTTTGATAAAAGTGGGTTTGGAGAGGTCATGACTTTAGTTAATGTTAATCCCACTATTTTGGAAGAGTGTCAACTTCGCATGCATGTGGATCTTGCTGAGAATATGTTATTGATAGCTATATTGTTGAATTTGAATATGATCCCATGTGCAATAACTATAAGAGAGGAAAATATGGTTTTAGAAATTTTCATGCTACTAAATTACCTCTCTTCATGTTGAGATTGTCTATGTTTTATTCTTTCTTTGCATATGCTAGTTTTTGCTTGCCTTGATAATTCGTTTGCTTATAAAATGTCTATGCATAGGAAATATGTTAGACTTATATGTGTTTGTAACGTGTTTTATGATGCTCTCTTTGTGCTTCAATTCTTCTCTTTTATGTGAGCATCATTGAAATTATCAATGCCTAGCTAAAAGGCTTTAAAGAAAAGCGCTTGTTGGGAGACAACCCAATATTTTTCATTCGAGTTTTTCAATAAATAATTCATCTAGCCTCTGTTAGATGTGTTTTTGTGTTTTAGTTAGTGTTTGTGCAAGGTAAGACCTTTGGAATGGCTTACGGTGATAGTTGTTTTGATCTTGCTGAAAACCAGAAACTTTTGCGCCCAGGAAAATAATTTTCACTTTTTATAGAAGCATGATTTTGATCTAATTATTTTTGCACAAGATTGGTTCACAAATTTCCCAGGGTGTCCTAATATGTCAGAATATTTGTAGTTACAGAAGTATTTGAAGATTCCAGATTGCTATAGACTATTCTGTTTTTGATAGATTTTGTTTTCTATTGGCTGTTTGCTTATTTTGATGAATATATGGGTAGTATCGGGGGGTATGAACCATGGAAAAGTTGGAATACAGTAGATATTACCACTAGTAGAAAACAGGGCTACCGTTCGGCCCTGGCCAGCCCATTAGTCCCGGTTCTTCAAGAACCGGGACCAATGGGGGGTATTACACCCGGTTCGTGAGCCCAGGGGGGCGACCGGGGCCTCGTGGGCATTGGTCCCGGTTCGTGTGGAACCATTTGTCCCGGTTCAAGCCACAAACCGGGACCAATGGTCCTCGCTGCTGGCCCACAACCATTTGTCCCAGTTCGTGGCTTGAACCGGGATAGAAGGGTTGGCTTTAGTCCCTGTTCATGCCACGAACCGGGACAAATAACTTGCCTACATATACGCACCGCTGGGCAGAGCACTCCACAGTTCTCTCTTTTTGTCAAGCCGGTGAGGGGAGGGCATTTGGGTGCTGTAGTTCACCTCCTATGCACATGAGGTGTTCGATGAAATGCCCGAGCCACACTAGTTAAGCTTTCTCCTCTCGAAACTCGACCTCCAAGCTCCATTTTCAACGAGATTTGTCTAGATTTAGCGGTCCGTCACGCCCCGTCCCCGCCCCGTCTTCACCGCCGTCGACCGCCCGCGCCGATCTCGTCGCCGGCACCACCATGGTGAGTCTCTTGTTCTTATCTTCTTTCTGAAAGAAAAAAATTCTGACTTTAGATAGATACTTGTCTAACTTTCTTACTTTTATTATTCCTTTTTATTATATAGTGCGATGGTTTTGGTATCCGCCCCCGTCGGCCCTCGTCCTGTCTATGATTCAGATGCGGTATATATTATCTTTTCATAACTATTTGGTTCATTTATTGTTTATGACAATTATGCCGACCAATGTGACATAGAATTTATTTATCTAGGAGGTTGTTGAACCGGAAATTCCAACCGACCCTATTGTCGAGAGGTTAAATTTAGTTGAAGAAGAAAACAATTACTTGAAGGAAAAAATAAGAAAAATTGAGGAGGAGAAGATGATATTGGAGCTGCATGTTGCGGATGTCGTCGATGATCACAAGATCAAGATGGATGCAATGCGGTTGAAGATTAAAAAGATTAGAAAATATGCCATTCATACTGAGGCTTGGAATCATTATGCAGTTGGATCAGCTGCTACCTTGGTTGCGGTTATGATCACATTTGTTTTTGCATTGAAATGTTTTACATAATTTCAATGTATGGTTTAATTAGATGCTCTGGAGAGCTATATGTTGTTCAATGAGAACTACGTATGTACTTTGGTTTTAATGCCATGGATAACTATGTATGTACTTTGGTTTCAGAGTTCATTTCAAATGCTTTTCAACTTCATGGTCTTACAAGGAGATTCCGTATGAAACCCTGATACTTCGAAGGAGATTGTCTGTTTTGTACACGAAGTGCATCAAGTTTTTGCCGTAAGCCTCTCTACTTTCTTGCACATGCTATGTGGGTGAAATGATGACACCATGCCAACTTGGAACCTTCTCAGAGTTCATTTCAAATGCTTTTCAATTTCATGGTCTTATAGCTCAAAATAATCAGTAAATGCATGAAAAATAACAAATGAAGTCAGAAAAGGTTGTAAATTGATGATGTGGCTTTGAATGGTGGATTTTGAACACAGAAAAACAAGGGGGTTCAAATAAGATCAAAAAATGAAATCCCTTTGTAACAGACGAGTTTTCGTATGAAACCCTGATACTTCGAAGGAGATTGTCTGTTTTGTACACGAAGTACATCCAGTTGTTGCCGTAAGCCT
>NC_041383.1:805560140-805562890 GCF_002162155.2 Triticum dicoccoides
ACCTTTTCAGAGTTCATTTCAAATGCTTTTCAATGTCATGGTCTTATAGCTCAAAATAATCAGTAAATGCATGAAAAATAACAAATGAAGTCAGAAGGGGTTGTAAATTGATGATGTGGCTTTGAATGATGCATTTTTAACATAGAAAAACAAGGGGGCTAAAATAAGTTCAAAAAACTTGAAATCCCTTTGTAACAGACGAGTTTCCGTATGAAACTCGTATACTTCGAAGGAGATTGTCTGTTTTATACACGAAGTGCATCCAGTTTTTGCCGTAAGCCTCTCTACTTTCTTGCACATGCTATGTGGGTGAAATGATGATACCATGACAACTTGGAACCTTTTCAGAGTTCATTTCAAATGCTTTTCAATTTCATGGTCTTTTAGCTCAAATAATCAGTAAATGCATGAAAAATAACAAATGAAGTCAGAAAGGGTTGTAAATTGATGATGTGGCTTCGAATGGTGCATTTTGAACGCAGAAAAACAAGGGGGTTCAAATAAGTTCAAAAAAATTGAAATCCCTTTGTAACAGACGAGTTTCCATATGAAACCGTGATACTTCGAAGGAGATTGTCTGTTTTGTACACGACGTGCATCCAGTTTTTGCCGTAAGCCTCTCTACTTTCTTGCACATGCTATGTGGGTGAAATGATCATACCATGCCAACTTGGAACATTTTCAGAGTTCATTTCAAATGCTTTTCAATTTCATGGTCTTATAGCTCAAAATAATCAGTAAATACATGAAAAATAGCAAATCAAGTCAGAAAGGGTTGTAAATTGATGATGTAGCTTTGAATGGTGCATTTTGAACACAGAAAAACAAGGGGGTTCAAATAAGTTCAAAAAAATTTAAATCCCTTTGTAACAGACGAGTCTCCGTATGAAACCTTGATACTTCGAAGGAGATTATCTGTTTTGTACACGAAGTGCATCCAGTTTTTGCCGTAAGCCTCTCTACTTTCTTGCACATGCTATGTGGGTGAAATTATGATACCATGCCAACTTGGAACCTTTTTAGAGTTCATTTCAAATGCTTTTCAATTTCATGGTCTTATAGCTCAAAATAATCAATAAATGCATGAAAAATAACAAATGAAGTCAGAAAGGGTTGTAAATTGATGTTGTGGCTTTGAATGGTGCATTTTAAACACAGAAAAACAAGGGGGTTCAAATAAGTTCAAAAAAATGAAATCCCTTTGAAACAGACGAGTCTTTGTATGAAACCCTGATACTTCGAAGGAGATTGTCTGTTTTGTACACGAAGTGCATCCAGTTTTTGCCGTAAGCCTCTCTACTTTCTTGCACACGCTATGTGGGTGAAATGATGATACCATGCCAACTTGGAATCTTTTCAGAGTTCATTTCAAATGCTTTTCAATTTCATTGTCTTGTAGCTCAAAATAATCAGTAAATGCATGAAAAACAACAAATGAAGTAAGAAATGGTTGTAAATTGATGATGTGGCTTTGAATGGTGCATTTTTAACACAGAAAAACAAGGGGGTTAAAATAAGTTCAAAAAAATTGAAATCCCTTTGTAACAGACGAATTTTCGTATGAAACCCTCATACTTCGAAGGAGATTGTCTGTTTTGTACACAAAGTGCATCCAGTTTTTGCTGTAAGCCTCTCTACTTTCTTGCATATGCTATGTGGGTGAAATGATGATACCATGCCAACTTGGAACCTTTTCAAGGTTCGTTTCAAATGCTTTTCAATTTCATGGTCTTATAGTTCAAAATAATTAGTAAATGCATGAAAAATAATGAATGAAGTCAGAAAGGGTTGTAAATTGATGATGTGGCTTTGAATGGTGGATTTTGAACACAGAAAAACAAGGGGGTTGAAATAAGTTCAAAAGAATTGAAATCCCTTAGTAACAGACGAGTTTTCGTATGAAACCCAGATACTTCGAAGGAGATTGCCTGTTTTGTACACGAAGTGCATCCAGTTTTTGCCGTAAGCCTCTCTACTTTCTTGCACATCCTATGTGGGTGAAATGATGATACCATGCCAACTTGGAACCTTTTCAGAGTTCATTTCAAATGTTTTTCAATTTCCTGGTCTTATAGCTCAAAATAATCAGTAAATGCATGCAAAATAACAAATGAAGTCAGAAAGGGTTGTAAATTGTTGATGTGGCTTTGAATGGTGCATTTTGAACACAAAAAAACATGGGGGTTCAAATAGGTTCAAAAAAGTTGCAATCCCTTTGTAGCAGACGAGTTTCCGTATGAAACCCTGATACTTCGAAGGAGATTGTCTGTTTTGTACACGAAGTGCATCCTGTTTGTTGCCGTAAGCCTGTCTACTTTATTGCACATGCTATGTGGGTGAAATGATGATACCATGCCAACTTGGAACCTTTTCAGAGTTCATTTCAAATGCTTTTCAATTTCATGGTCTTATAGCTTAAAATAATCAGTAAATGCATGAAAAATAACAAATGAAGTCAGAAAGGGTTGTAAATTGATGATGTGGCTTTGAATGATGCATTTTTAACACAGAAAAACAAGGGGGTTAAAATAAGTTCAAAAAACTTGAAATCCCTTTGTAACAAACGAGTTTCCGTATGAAACTCGTATACTTCGAAGGAGATTGTCTGTTTTCTACACGAAGTGCATCCAGTTTTTGCCGTAAGCCTCTCTACTTTCTTGAACATGCTATGTGGGTGAAATGATGATACCATGCCAACTTGGAACCTTTTCACAGTTCATTTCAAATGCTTTTCAATTTCATGGTCTTTT
>NC_041383.1:805563021-805598109 GCF_002162155.2 Triticum dicoccoides
CAAAATAATTAGTAAATGCATGAAAAATAACAAATCAAGTCATAAAGGGTTGTAAATTGATGATGTGGCTTTGAATAATGCATTTTAACACAGAAAAACAAGGGGGTTAAAATAAGTTCAAAAAACATGAAATCCCTTTGTAACAGACGAGTTTCCGTATGAAACTCGTATACTTCGAAGAAGATTGTCTGTTTTGTAGACGAAGTGCATCCAGTTTTTGCCGTAAGCCTCTCTACTTTCTTGCACATGCTATGTGGGTGAAATGATGATACCATGCCAACTTGGAACCTTTTCAGAGTTCATTTCAAATGCTTTTCAATTTCATGGTCTTTTAGCTCAAAATAATCAGTAAATGCATTAAAAATAACAAATGAAGTCATAAAGGGTTGTAAATTGATGATGTGGCTTTGAATGGTGCATTTTGAACACAGAAAAACAAGGGGGTTCAAATAAGTTCAAAAAAATTTAAATCCCTTTGTAACAGACGAGTTTCCATATGAAACTGTGATACCTCGAAGGAGATTGTCTGTTTTGTACACGACGTGCATCCAGTTTTTGTCGTAAGCCTCTCTACTTTCTTGCACATGCTATGTGGGTGAAATGATGATACCATGCCAACTTGGAACCATTTTAGAGTTCATTTCAAATGCTTTTCAATTTCATGGTCTTATAGCTCGAAACAATCAGTAAATGCATGAAAAATAACAAATCAAGTCAAAAGGGTTATCAATTGATGATGTGGCTTTGAATGGTGCATTTTGAACACAGAAAAACAAGGGGGTTCAAGTAAGTTCAAAATAATTGAAATCCCTTTGTAACAGACGAGTTTCCATATGAAACCCGTATACTTCGAAGGAGATTGTCTGTTTTGTACACGAAGTGCATCCAATTTTTGCCGCAAGCCTCTCTACTTTCTTGAACATGCTATGTGGGTGAAATGATGATACCATGCCAACTTGGAACCTTTTCAGAGTCCATTTCAAATGCTTTTCAATTTCATGGTCTTATAGCTCAAAATAATCAGTAAATGCATGAAAAATAACAAATGAAGTCATAAAGGGTTGTAAATTGATGATGTGGCTTTGAATGGTGCATTTTGAACACAGAGAATCATGGGGGTTCAAATAGGTTCAAAAAAGTTGAAATCCATTTATAACAGACGAGTTTCCGTATGAAACCCTGATACTTCGAAGGAGATTGTCTGTTTGTACACGAAGTGCATCCAGTTTTTGCCGTAAGCCTCTCTACTTTCTTGCACATGCTATGTGGGTGAAATGATGATACCATGCCAACTTGGAACCTTTTCAGAGTTCTTTTCAAATGCTTTTCAATTTCATGGTCTTATAGCTCAAAATAATCAGTAAATGCATGAAAAATAACAAATGAAGTCAGAAGGGTTGTAAATTGATGATGTGGCTTTGAATGGTGCATTTTGAACATAGAAAAACAAGGGGGTTCAAGTAAGTTAAAAATAATTGAAATCCCTTTGTAACAGACGAGTTTCCGTATGAAACCCGTATACTACGAAGGAGATTGTCTGTTTTGTACACGAAGTGCATCCAGTTTTTGTCGTAAGCCTCTCTACTTTCTTGCACTTGCTATGTGGGTGAAATAATGATACCATGCCAACTTGGAACCTTTTCAGAGTTCTTTTCAAATGCTTTTTAATTTCATGGTCTTATAGCTCAAAATAATAAGTAAATGCATGAAAAATAACAAATGAAGTCAGAAAGGGTTGTAAATTGATGATGTGGCTTTGAATGGTGCATTTTGAACATAGAAAATCAAGGGGGTTCAAATAAGTTCAAAAAAAATAAAATCCCTTTGTAAGAGACGAGTTTCCGTATGAAACCCTGATACTTTGAAGGAGATTGTCCGTTTTGTACACGAAGTGCATCCAATTTTTGCCGCAAGCCTCTCTACTTTCTTGCACATGCTATGTGGGTGAAATTATGATACCATGCCAACTTGGAACCTTTTCAGAGTCCATTTCAAATGCTTTTCAATTTCATGGTCTTATAGCTCAAAATAATCAGTAAATGCATGAAAAAAACAAATGAAGTCATAAAGGGTTGTAAATTGATGATGTGGCTTTGAATGGTGCATTTTGAACACAGAAAATCATGGGGGTTCAAATAGGTTCAAAAAAGTTGAAATCCATTTATAACAGACGAGTTTCCGTATGAAACCCTGATACTTCGAAGGAGATTGTCTGTTTTGTACACGAAGTGCATCCAGTTTTTGCTGTAAGCCTCTCTAATTTCTTGCACATGCTATGTGGGTGAAATTATGATTCCATGCCAACTTGGAACCTTTTCAGAGTTCATTCCAAATGCTTTTCAATTTCATGGTCTTATAGCTCAAAATAATCAGTAAATGCGTGAAAAATAACAAATGAAGTCCGAAAGGGTTGTAAATTGATGATGTGGATTTGAATGGTGCATTTTGAACACATAAAAACAAGGGGGTTAAAATAAGTTCAAAAAATTGAAATCCCTTTGTAACAGATGAGTTTCCGTATGAAACCATGATACTTCGAAGCAGATTGTCTGTTTTGTACACGAAGTGCATCCAGTTTTTGCCGTAAGCCTCTCTACTTTCTTGAAAATGTTATGTGGGTGAAATGATAATACCATGCCAACTTGGAACCTTTTCAGAGTTCATTTCAAATGCTTTTCAATTTCATGGTCTTATGGCTCAAAATAATCAGTAAATGCATGAAAAATAACAAATGAAGTCAGAAAGGGTTGTTAATTGATGATGTGTCTTTGAATGGTGCATTTTTAACACAGCAAAACAAGCGGGTTCAAAAAAATTTCAAATCCCTTTGTAACAGACGAGTTTCCGTATGAAACTCTGATACTTCGAAGGAGATTGTCTGTTTTGTACACGAAGTGCATCCAGTTTTTGCCGTAAGCCTCTCTACTTTCTTGCACCTTCTATGTGGGTGAAATTATGATACCATGCCAACTTGGAACCTTTTCATAGTTCATTTCAAATGATTTTCAATTTTGTGGTCTTATAGCTCAAAATAATCAGTAAATGCATGGAAAATAAGAAATGAAGTCAGAAAGGGTTGTAAATTGATGATGTGGCTTTGAATGGTGCATTTTGAACATAGAAAAACAATGGGGTTCAACAAGTTCAAAAAAATGAAATCCCTTTGTAACAGACGAGTTTCCGTATGAAACCCTCATACTTCAAAGGAGATTGTCTGTTTTGTACACGAAGTGCATCCAGTTTTTGCCGTAAGCCTCTCTATTTTCTTGCACATGCTATGTGGGTGAAATGATGATACCATGCCAACTTGGAACCTTTTCAAAGTTCATTTCAAATGTTTTTCAATTTCATGGTCAGAAACAAAATAAGTCAGAAACAAAATAAAATAAAATAAATATGTAATTTGAAACAAAATAATATAAACTTTAATAAAATAGATAAGTAGAAACAAAAAAAACTTTAATAACATAAATAAAAAGTATTTTCTGTTCAAAACATTATAAGCAACTTCTAGTATTATTGAAACTAAAATTATATAAAATTCATGCAACTAAAATTATCAAAGTATTTTCTGTTCAAAATCATTAAAAGCAAAAAGAAATTTCATAAAGAACTTTTTTTGTTAGAAACTTTAATAGCAAAAAGAATTATCATAAAATAAAATTAATAAGTAATTATAAACAAAACAAAATAAAATAAATAAGTATTTTGTTGTAAGTAGAAAGAAAAAAAATAAAGAAAAAAGAAAACAAAAAAACTGGGAAAAAATAAAAAAATTGCCACCAACTGGGCCACCACGGCCTGAATACGATTAGAAACCCATCCATGGGCCAGGATTCAGGCCCGCGGTAGGCCCAGAAGGCCCAGAAGGCAAAGCAGTAGCAAGTAGGCCCATAAGCCTGCAGTGGAAGGAGCTCGAGAGGGGTGCGGCAGTGGGGCTTATAAACCACTACACGCCCCTCTCAGCTAGCGAGGTGGGACTAAACTTTCGTGCCGCACCGCACCAGCACACGACCTTTAGTCCCGGTTGGTGCCACCAACCGAGACGAAAGGCCGCCGCTTCCCGCCCTTTGGGCTGCTGAAAAGAGACCTTTGGTCCCGGTTGGTGACACCAACCGGGACTAAAGGGGGGCATTAGTCCCGGTTGGTGCCACCAACCGGGACTAAAGGCTTTGCTATATAAGCAACACTTAGCGGTTTCTGCAAAAATCACTCTTCTTCTCCGCCCCGATGCCCCCACGCTGCTCCTTGTCGCCGTCGCTGCCGAGCCCTGCCCTGACGCCGTCGCCCGCACCCTCGCTCGACACTGTCACCGGTCGCCGCCCTGCCCCGACGCCGTCGCTCGTGCCCTAGCCCGACGACGTCGCCGCTCGCCGCCCTGCCCCGACGCCGTCGCCGTCACGCCGCTCACCGCCCTGCCCTGACGCGCGCCGCCCCAGAACTGCCCCGACGCCGTCGCCGTCGCCGCTCGCCGCCCTGCCCCGACCCCGCGCCCCTGCCCCTCCTCACCTTGATCCGGCGGCGCCCTCCCCTATTTTTTAATATATGTGATAATTGTTTTTGTTCATATATATGATGATTTTTTTATGGAATATGATGTTTTTTTTCAGATTATATGTATATGATTTTTTATAGAATATGATGTTTTTGCTTTTTTATAAAAATGTATATATGTTTGTATGTTCTTTGTGTATATATGTTCACCTATGCAAAAGTTAGTTTTAGTACATTTTAGGTTAGTTTAATTTTTAGAAAAAATTTAAATATCTAGCTAGGAAAGGAAGAAGAAGAAAAATAATGAGAGGAGAAAAAGGAAAATAAGAAGAGGAAGAAAGGAGAAGAAGAGGAGAGGAAGAAGAGGAGAAATAAATAAGAAGAGGAAAAAAGAAGAAAAAAAGAGGAGAAGAAGAAAGGAATAGAGGAGAAAGAAGAAAAAATAGAAATTTTCTATTTTTTTTCTTCTTTCTCCTCTATTCCTTTCTTCTTCTCCATTTTTTCTTATTTTTTTTCTTCAATTTCTTCTCTTCTATTCCTTTCTTCTTCTCCTCTTTTTTTTCTTCTTTTGTCTTCTTATTTTTTATTGGGTATGTCGTTGTCGATATACCCCCTCCCGAGAGTTTCAACACGAGGGGGGGGGTACCGATATACCCTCTCCCTGATAACATTATTTTCCCACGTATATGTATGTCGCGTCGTTGTCGATATAACCCCCTCCCGGATAACTTCGACATGAGGGGCGGTCGATATATATACCCACTCTCGACTGTGATAACTTATACCACGAGAGCACCCCCCTCGGCCCTCTCGCTCGACCAAAACTCTC
The DNA here is from genome assembly GCF_002162155.2 of Triticum dicoccoides. NCBI lineage: Eukaryota > Viridiplantae > Streptophyta > Magnoliopsida > Poales > Poaceae > Triticum > Triticum dicoccoides. Next base: position 805,568,345 of record NC_041383.1, read on the forward strand.
GAGGACACCCAAACCCTAGAGAAAAAATGATGTTGGTGTCCTACCCCCTCCCGCCGCGCCCCTACCCGACAAACTCTCTCGAGGCCACCCAAATTTACCAAGTTAAAAGAGCGTTGTCGTCGAGGCCACCCCAAACCCTTGAAGCATTGTGTCGAGTCCACCCCAAACCCTTGAAGCATTGTCTAGGCCACCCCAAACCCTAGAGAAGCAGCATCGAGGCCACTAACATGATTCCTTATTGTGATTAGCTAGCTAGTTCTACGTTTGCCACTAAAATATATCCATCTATAGCATGTTTGAATAATAATTGGCATGTTGTAAATATTTGCAGAAACTATGGATCACTCCCGAGACGAAGCAACAGAAGCGATGTTGGGGGATATGATCGCACAAGGAAGTGATGTCGTTGCGTCGTTTCTCTACGACACCGATGGTCAGGAAGGACAAGGTGAAGAAGAGGGCTATGTTCATTATGGCTCCTGTGACCCATTAATGCCGGTACAAGAAGAGCGATATGTTCATGATGGCTCCGGTGACCCAATGGAGGTACAAGAAGGAGACCGTGTTGACTGCTCCGGTGACCGAACCGAGTCCGACCAGGTATATATATATATAGTTAAGCCCATGCTGACTAGTTAATTGATGCATTCATTGTTTTCATATGTACACATATTAATTAACTCTCATCTTTCTTCTTTTTCTCTAGCCCTCCGGATCGAGCTCAACTTCGGTAAAGAAACGAGGCCCGAAGAAAAAGTTGCGCTCGGATGAAAGGTTTGAGATCACAGCAACCGCACGCGATGGTAAGCCGATTGAACCCATCCAGAAAAGGGATGCATTTCATGCTCAGTGCGGGGTTCTTGTTAGGGACAAGATCCCGATCAGTATCCAGCAATGGTTAAAGCCAAAGAAGAAGACCCTGAGGTGTCTTATGTCTCCGATATGCAGAAAGAAGATCTTTGGACAATGCTTAAGGCAAATTTCACCCTACCGCCAGAGGAGGATCCAGAGAAGCCAGTTAAAGAGGAATTGATCAAGTCTCATGCTCTTAAGAAGATGGCAGAACTATTCAGGAGGTGGAAGAATGACCTGAAAACGTTTGTTGACAAAGAAGAGACACCAGAATTCACCGGCCGACTTGAGAAGATCAGAGATCAATGGCCCGCATTTGTGGCCCACAAGACATCGGAAAAGAGTAAGAAGATGTCAGCGACAAACAAGATTAATGCTGCGAAGAAGAAGCATCACCGTCGCACGAGGTCAGGTGCTTACCTCAAAGCCCCACCTTTGTGGGACAAGGCTGAGAATGACCTAATTACTAAAGGGGTCGAACTAGAGACATTGAGATGGCCAGACCGTTGCCAGATTTGGTTCTTCGGGGTTGGCGGAACCTTGGACCCTGTATCAGGGAAGTGCGTTTGGACGGATGAGCAACTGCGAATACCCGTCAGGAAGCTTCGGCACTATATCGCCGCAGCACAGGAAGGGACGTTCGTTCCAGACAGAGAGAAGGACGAGCTCACAATGGCCCTCGGGAATCCTAAGCACCCTGGACAGACACGAGGCACACCAGGCTCCCTTTCATGGAAGGCTGGGTTTCCGGACACAGGGGGTTACAAAAACTAGGAGAGGAGGAAGAAAGTGGAGCACAGCCAACTGCAGGTGCTGCATGAAAGGGTACAAGGGCTAGAGGAATGAGAAGCAGATCACAGCGAACGACCTGTCGAAGCTTCCCCTGAAGCTACCCCGCCATCTCAGCGGAGAAGCAATGTGGCTTCCACCGAGCAGACTCAGCAGCTGGAGCCTGTCTTCATGGGCTTCCCCGTGGATGCTATCACAGAGTCTCAACATTGTCACCTTATGACGCGATGGATGACATTGAAAGTCAAGGCGGTTGTTGGCTCTGTTATACCTAATGAACCTGGCTCAACCTACCACGGCCAGCCGATTCCAGAAGGATATGCTAGGGTGATGGTGGATCAAATAACGGACGGATTTGAGGACCTTGAGCTTGACCACCCTACGGGTGAAGGGGAGATTCGGCTGGGTTCCTCTCTGAAGACTCCATGCCTATGGCGGAAGGAGCTCATCAACCATCCGAACTGGACGCCTCTGCCTCCTCCTCCTCATCCGGCGAGTCAGGGCACTCCGCCTCCTCCTTTGCCTTCTCCAGCAAGTGATCAGGGCACTCAGCCTCCTTCTTCGGTGCGTGGCGGCACTCCGCCTCCTTCTCCGCCTGCGCCGGCGCGCCCGAGCAGCCAGCTGCCTCCTCCTTCTCCACCTCACCAGCAAGGGCAGAAGAGACCCGCCGCCGCCCCGGCTGCTCCGGCGCGTCGTAGTCCTTCTCCTCCACCTCGTAAGCAAGCACAAAAGAAGACAAACACAGCCGCTCCATCTGCTCCGGCATCTAGCAGTACAGCCAGAGGTGGGAGGCAATACAGATACGGTCCATCTCTCAAGCCTCTAGAGAAGTTACCGTACGAGAGGACCGAGGAGGAAAACGCGAAGATCATGCATACCGAAGTGAAGGACTTCTTTGAAGGTTTGAAAGCAAAGAGACATCCACCTCCAGAGGAGAAGGTACATCCGGTGAAAGCAAAGCGCACTATCGACGCCCTGAGCAAACCACCAAAGTCTCCGCCGAAAACCAACTATGAGCGCATTACTAAAAAGACATATCTCGAAGCTAACTGGTCGGGAAGTACTGTGAGTGATCAAAGGTTAAAAGAACGAGCAGCTGGGAAAAAATTGCCCAGCTCGGCGAATAAGCAAAGCAATCGTGCCCCCCGCTCAATGTGTCTAGCGACATCGTCGCTAATGCTCCGGGGATGGTGCCCGGTTATAACAATCTTGGAGATTAGCTGCATGATGATGTACATTTTGATTTCTTGGAGGTGGACAAACACAGATACGAGTACGGGAAGCCTCTCGTTAAAGATGAAAAATCTCTAACAACGATGATGCAAAGATTCCATAATTGGTACATGAAAACCTGCAGAGAGTCTGGGGGGACGAATACTTTGTATCTGAGAATTAAAGAGGAGCACGACCTCGTTGGAACTGATCTGTTGCCTGTTCCATTTGAGGAGTTCTTCGAGTTCTTCAATCAAAAGGCCCTCGATAAATTAACGGTCTTTTGCTACTGTCTGTAAGTACTATTTCTGTCATTAAGTCTCTATATATAGCTCGGCTCTTTCATTGCATGTATTTATAATTAATTATCCTCACTATATTATGCAAATTGAAGATCGTCGAGTGCAAAAGACAAGAAATGTATGATATTGGGTTCACTAACACAAATATCATAGATGAATTTCAGGTTAAAAAGAACGCCGCAGAGGTCGAGGCCAACTTGCTACAATCATTGATCAAAAATCAAAACAAAGATTTAATACTCTTTCCTTACAACTTCAAGTGAGTGTTACTGTCGTGTGCACATTCGGTTTCCCTTATTACTCGAGCGAGTTTATAGTAATGTAATTGATGAGTTATTCATGCGTCCGCAGCTTCCACTATGTTCTTCTGGATATTAAGCTTGAGCGGGGACTAGTAACCGTCTTAGACTCGAGACGAAAAGATCCCAAAACCTATGTGGACATGACTAAATTGCTCAACAAGTAATTTCAATCGATCATTATCGCACCATATCGGCAACTTTTTGTTCATTTCCTGATATCTCAAGTAATAATAATAATTTTCTTTGTCTTGCAGGGTTTGGAAACAGTTCACCGCAGAAGCTCCGGGACTGCCGAAGGAGCTGCGATATACATACCCGAAAGTAAGTACTACTAGCTAACTAGTTGCGCGCATCTCCCGTTGATTCTATAGCTATACTTTCATCAATGCCATTTATAATGCTTCATTATCAGTTTGATTGACCTCTATTTCTCGTAAAGTGCTTGTGGCACGAAGAAGGGAATAATTTCTGTGGATACTACGTGTGTGAGTTCATCTACAACGCGACTTTCAAAAATAAGCGGGGCTACTCTAAAAGACAATATGAAGTGCGTAAGCAATAATATTCACAATTTCATTTTATTACACCATCATTTCTGTTGAGTTTCATTCATATACGTATTAACCCCCTTCTTCAAATTAGACGTGGCAGATGCGGAATGAACTCCTACCACAAGATCGCATGAAAGCAATTCAAGAGGAATTGGCGGGATTCTTTCTTGACCACGTCATCAATAAAGCCGGAGAATACCATGTGGAAGTTGATTTCAAATGCTAGGGGATTGTAAGAGATCTTACATATTGTATATGTATGTAGCCAGTAGCATCGGATAGATAATACAAAAAGTTGTTGTTCGACCAATCTCTCAGAGAAGGAGAGGTCGATCGATCACTTCTCTCGGTATGCATGACGAACTTCTGTACTTGATGGTTTCCTTCATTTTCTTACTAGCTAGCATGTCAAGGGCCTCTCTATGTACAGTACGTAGCGTCGACCAAGCACGGACATAAGAGAGGACACTTCTCTCTATTAATTAGCTAGCTAACACAATATATGAAACACCTAAATTAACCCCCCAAAAACCCCAACCCCCCCTCCCCTTTCAAAAAAAACAAAAACCCCAACCCTGAAATGCTCACGTGTGGATGCCTTTGTTAGGGAACGTTGCAGAAAATAAAAAATTTCCGACGGTTTCACCAAGATCAATCTATGAGTTCATCTAGCAACGAGAGAGAGGAGTGCATCTACATACCATTGTAGATCCAGCGGAAGCGTTCAAGAGAACGGGGTTGAGGGAGTCGTACTCGTCGTGATCCAAATCATCGGAGATCCTAGCGCCGAATGGACGACACCTCCGCATTCAACACACGTACGGTCAGGGAGACGTCTCCTCCTTCTTGATCCAGCAAGGGGGAAGGAGAGGTTGATGAAGATCCAGCAGCCCGACGGCGTGGTGGTGGATGCAGTAGCGATCTCGGCAGGGCTTCGCCAAGCGTCTGCGAGAGGGAGACGTGTAGCAAGGGGAGAAGGAGGCGCCAAGAGCATGGGTGCGGCTGCCCTCCCTCCCTCCTCTTTATATAGGGCCCCTAGGGGGGCGCCGGCCCTAGGAGATGGGATCTCCTAGGGGGGGCGCCGGCCAAGGGGGTGGCTTTCCCCCCAAGGCAAGTGGAGGCGCCCCCCACCCCTATGGTTTCCAACCCTAGGAGCAGGGGGGCCCAAGGGGGGCGCACCAGCCCACCAAGGGCTGGTTCCCCTCCCACTTCAGCCCATGTGGCCCTCCGGGATAGGTGGCCCCACCCGATGGACCCCCGGGACCCTACCGATGGTCCCGGTACAATACTGGTAACCCCCGAAACTTTCCCGATGGCCGAAACTTCACTTCCTATATATAATTCTTTACCTCCGGACCATTCCGGAACTCCTCGTGACGTCCGAGATCTCATTCGGGACTCTGAACAACTTTCACTTTACTGCATACTCATATCTCTACAACCCTAGTGTCACCGAACCTTAAGTGTGTAGACCCTATGGGTTTGGGAGACATGCAGTCATGACCGAGACGCCTCTTCGGTCAATAACCAACAGTGAGATCTTGATACCCATGTTGGCTCCCACATGCTCCTTGATGACCTCATCGGATGAACCACGATGTCGAGGACTCAAGCAATCCCGTATACAATTCCCTTTGTCAATCGGTACGTTACATGCCCGAGATTCGATCGCCGGTATCCCAATACCTTGTTTAATATCGTTACCGGCAAGTCACTTTACTCGTACCATAATGCATGATCTCGTGATCAGACACTTGGTCACATTGAGATCATTATGATGATGCATTACCGAGTGGGCCCAGATATACCTCTCCGTCATACGGAGTGACAAATCCCAGTCTCGATTCGTGCCAACCCAACAGACACTTTCAGAGATACCCGTAGTGGGCCTTTATAGTCACCCAGTTACGTTGTGACGTTTGGCACACCCAAAGCACTCCTACGGTATCTGGGAGTTGCACAATCTCATGGTCTAAGGAAATGATACTTGACACTTGGAAAAGCTCTAGCTAAACGAACTACACGATCTTTGAGCTATGCTTAGGATTGGGTCTTGTCCATCACATCATTCTCCTAATGATGTGATCCTGTTATCAATGACATCCAATGCCCATAGTCAGGAAACCATGACTATCTGTTGATCAACGAGCTAGTCAACTAGAGGCTCACTAGGGACACATTGTGGTCTATGTATTCACATGTGTATTATGATTTTCGGATAACACAATTATAGCATGAATCATAGACTATTACCATGAACAAAGAAATATAATAATAATCATTTTATTATTGCCTCTAGGGCATATTTCCAACAGTCTCCCACTTGCACTAGAGTCAATCATCTAGTTACATTGTGATGAATCGAACACCCATGGAATTTTGGTGTTGATCATGTTTTGCCCTAGGGAGAGGTTTAGTCAACGGATCTGCTACATTCAGGTCCGTGTGTACTTTACAAATATCTATGTCTCCATCTTGAACATTTTCACGAATGGAGTCGAAGCGACGCTTGATGTGCCTGGTCTTCTTGTGAAACCTGGGCTCCTTGGCAAGTGCAATAGCTCCAGTGTTGTCACAGAAGAGTTTGATCGGCCCCGACGCATTGGGTATGACTCCTAGGTCGGTGATGAACTCCTTCACCCAGATTGCTTCATGCGCTGCCTCCAAGGCTGCCATGTACTCTGCTTCACATGTAGATCCCGCCACGACACTTTGCTTGCAACTGCACCAGCTTACTGCCCCACCATTCAAAATATACACGTATCCGGTTTGTGACTTAGAGTCATCCAGATCTGTGTTGAAGCTAGCGTCGACGTAACCCTTTACGACGACCTCTTCGTCACCTCCATACACGAGAAACATGTCCTTAGTCCTTTTCAGGTACTTCAGGATATTCTTGACCGATGTCCAGTGTTCCTTGCCGGGATTACTTTGGTACCTTCCTACCAAACTTACGGTAAGGTTTACATCAGGTCTGGTACACAGCATGGCATACATAATAGACCCTATGGCTGAGGCATAGGGGATGACACTCATCTCTTCTATATCGTCTGCCGTGGTCGGACATTGAGCCGAGCTCAATTTCACACCTTGCAACACAGGCAAGAACCCCTTCTTAGACTGATCCATATTGAACTTCTTCAATATCTTATCAAGGTATGTGCTTTGTGAAAGACCTATGAGGCGTCTCGATCTATCTCTATAGATCTTGATGCCTAATATATAAGCAGCTTCTCCAAGGTCCTTCATTGAAAAACACTTATTCAAGTAGGCCTTAATGTTGTCCAAGAGTTCTATATCATTTCCCATCAAAAGTATGTCATCTACATATAATATGAGAAATGCTACAGCGCTCCCACTCACTTTCTTGTAAACGCAGGCTTCTCCATAAGTCTGCATAAACCCAAACGCTTTAATCATCTCATCAAAGCAAATGTTCCAACTCCGAGATGCTTGCACCAGCCCATAAATGGATCGCTGGAGCTTGCATACCTTGTTAGCATTCTCAGGGTCGACAAAACCTTCCGGCTGCATCATATACAGTTCTTCCTTAAGATGACCATTAAGGAATGCCGTTTTGACGTCCATTTGCCATATCTCATAATCATAGTATGCGGCAATTGCTAACATGATTCAGACGGACTTTAGCTTCGCTACGGAAGAGAATGTCTCATCGTAGTCAACCCCTTGAACTTGCCGATAACCCTTAGCAACAAGTCGAGCTTTATAGATGGTAACATTACCATCCGTGGCCGTCTTCTTCTTAAAGATCCATTTGTTTTCTATTGCTCGCCGATCATCGGGCAAGTCTGTCAAAGTCCATACTTCGTTTTCATACATGGATCCTATCTGGGATTGCATGGCTTCAAGCCATTTTTTGGAATTTGGGCCCTCCATCGCTTCTTCATAGTTCGAAGGTTCACCGTTGTCTAACAACATGATTTCCAAGATAGGGTTGCCATACCACTCTGGTGTGGAACGTGTCCTCGTGGACATACGAAGTTCAGTAGTAACTTGATCCGAAGTACCTTGATCATCATCATTAACTTCCTCTTTAGTTGGTGCTGGCACCACAGGAACATCTTCCTGAGTTGCGCTACTCACTGATTCAAGAGGTAGTACTTCATCAAGTTCCACTTTCCTCCCACTTACTTTTCTCGAGAGAAATTCTTTCTCCAGAAAGGACCCGTTCTTGGCAACAAAGATGTTGCCTTCGGATCTGAGGTAGAAGGTATACCCAATGGTTTCCTTAGGGTATCCTATGAAGACACATTTTTCCGACTTGGGTTCGAGCTTTTCAGGTTGAAGTTTCTTGACATAACCATCGCATCCCCAAACTTTTAGAAACGACAGCTTAGGTTTCTTCTCAAACCATAATTCATATGGTGTCGTCTCAACGGATTTAGACGGTGCCCTATTTAAAGTGAATGTAGCTGTCTCTAGAGCGTATCCCCAAAAAGATAGGGGTAAATCGGTAAGAGACATCATAGATCGCACCATATCCAATAAAGTGCGATTATGACGTTCGGACACACCGTTACGCTGAGGTGTTCCAGGCGGCGTGAGTTGTGAAATGATTCCACATTTCCTTAAGTGCGTACCAAATTCGTGACTTCAATATTCTCCTCCACGATCTGATCGTAGGAACTTTATCTTTCGGTCATGTTGATTCTCTACCTCATTCTGAAATTCCTTGAACTTTTCAAAGGTCTCAGACTTGTGTTTCATCAAGTAGACATACCCATATCTACTCAAGTCGTCAGTGAGAGTGAGAACATAACGATATCCTCCGCAAGCCTCAACGCTCATTGGACCGCACACATCAGTATGTTTGATTTCCAATAAGTTGGTTGCTCGCTCCATTGTTCCGGAGAGCGCAGTCTTGGTCATTTTGCCCATGAGGCATGGATCGCATGTGTCAAATGATTCATAATCGAGAGACTCTAAAAGTCCATCAGCATGGAGCTTCTTCATGCACTTGACACCAATGTGACCAAGGCGGCAGTGCCACAAGTATGTGGGACTATCGTTATCAACTTTACATCTTTTGGTATTCACACTATGAATATGTGTAACATCACGTTCGAGATTCATTAAGAATAAAGCATTGACCATCGGGGCATGACCATAAAACATATCTCTCATATAAATAGAGCAACCATTATTCTCCGACTTAAATGAGTAGCCATCTCGTATTAAACGAGATCTGGATACAATGTTCATGCTCAAACTTGGCACTAGATAACAATTATTGAGGTTTAAAACTAATCCCGTAGGTAAATGTAGAGGTAGCGTGCCGACGGCGATCACATCGACCTTGGAACCATTCCCGACGCGCATCGTCACCTCGTCCTTCGCTAGTCTCCGTTTATTCCGCAGTTCCTGCTTTGAGTTACAAATATGAGCAACCGCACCGGTATCAAATACCCAGGAGCTACTACGAGTACTGGTAAGGTACACATCAATTACATGTATATCACATATACCTTTAGTGTTGCCGGCCTTCTTGTCCGCCAAGTACTTGGGGCAGTTCCGCTTCCAGTGACCACTTCCCTTGCAATAAAAGCACTCAGTTTCAGGCTTGGGTCCATTCTTTGACTTCTTCCCGGCAACTGGCTTACCGGGCGTGGTAACTCCCTTGCCGTCCTTCTTGAAATTCTTCTTACCCTTGCCTTTCTTGAACTTAGTGGTTTTATTCACCATCAACACTTGATGTTCTTTCTTGATCTCTTCCTCCGCTGATTTCAGCATTGAATATACCTCAGGAATGGTCTTTTCCATCCCCTGCATATTGAAGTTCATGACAAAGCTCTTGTAGCTTGGTGGAAGCAACTGGAAGATTCTGTCAATAACCGCGTCATCCGGGAGATTAACTCCCAGCTGAGTCAAGAGGTTGTGCAACCCAGACATCTTGAGTATGTGCTCACTGACAGAACTATTCTCCTCCATCTTACAGCTGAAGAACTTGCCGGAGACTTCATATCTCTCGACCCGGGCATGAGCTTGGAAAACCATTTTCAGCTCTTCGAACATCTCATATGCTCTGTGTTGCTCAAAACGCTTTTGGAGCCCCGGTTCTAAGCTGTAAAGCATGCCGCACTGAATGAGGGAGTAATCATCAGCACGAGACCGCCAAGCGTTCATAACGTCTTGGTTCTCTGGGATGGGTGCTTCACCTAGCGGTGCTTCTAGGACATAATCTTTCTTGGCAGCTATGAGGATGATCCTCAGATTCCGCACCCAGTCCGTACAGTTGCTGCCATCATCTTTCAGCTTGGTTTTCTCTAGGAACACGTTGAAGTTGAGGGTAATGTGGGCCATTTGATCTACAAGACATATTGTAAAGATTTTAGACAAAGTTCATGATAATTAAGTTCATCTAATCAAATTATTTAATGAACTCCCACTCAGATTAGACATCCCTCTAGTCATCTAAGTGATACATGATCCGAGTCGACTAGGCCATGTCCGATCATCACGTGAGACGGACTAATCATCATCGGTGAACATCTCCATGTTGATCGTATCTTCCATACGACTCATGTTCGACCTTTCGGTCTCTTGTGTTCCGAGGCCATGTATGTACATGCTAGGCTCGTCAAGTTAACCTAAGTGTTTATGCATGTGTAAATCTTTCTTACACCCGTTGTATGTGAATGTTAGAATCTATCACACCCGATCATCACGTGGTGCTTTGAAACAACGAACTTTCGCAATGGCACACAGTTAGGGGGAACACTTTCTTGAAATTATTATGAGGGATCATCTTATTTACTACCGTCGTTCTAAGTAAACAAGATGCAAAAACATGATAAACATCATATGCAATCAAATAGTGACATGATATGGCCAATGTCATATTGCTCCTTTGATCTCCATCTTTGGGGCTCCATGATCATCTTCGTCACCGGCAAGACACCATGATCTTCATCATCATGATCTCCATCATCGTGTCTCCATGAAGTTGCTCGCCAACTATTACTTCTACTACTATGGCTAATGGTTTAGAAATAAAGTAAAGTAATTACATGGCGTTGAATCAATGACGCGCATGTCATACAACAATTAAGACAACTCCTATGGCTCCTGCCGGTTGTCATACTCATCGACATGCAAGTCGTGATTCCTGTTACAAGAACATGATCTCATACATCACATATATATCATCCATCATTCATCACAACTTTTGGCCATATCACATCACAATCACATGCTGCAAAAACAAGTTAGACGTCCTCTAATTGTTGTTGCATGTTTTATGTGGCTGCAATAGGGTTCTAGCAAGAACGTTTTCTTACATACGTAAAAGCCACAATGTGATTTGTCAACTTCTATTTACCCTTCATAAGGACCCTTTTTATCGAATCCGCTCCAACTAAAGTGGGAGAGACAGACACTCACTAGCCACCTTATGCAACTAGTGCATGTCAGTCGGTGGAACCTGTCTCACGTAAGCGTACGTGTAAGGTCGGTCCGGGCCGCTTCATCCCACAATACCGCTGAAGCAAAATAAGACTAGTAGTGGCAAGAAAGTTGACAACATCTACGCCCACAACAAATTTGTGTTCTACTCGTGCAAAGAGAACTACGCATAGACCTAGCTCTGATACCACTATTGGGGAACGTTGCAGAAAATAAAATATTTCCTACGGTTTCACCAAGATCAATCTATGAGTTCATCTAGAAACGAGAGAGAGGAGTGCATCTACATACCCTTGTAGATCGAGCAGAAGCGTTCAAGAGAACGGGGTTGAGGGAGTCGTACTCGTCGTGATCCAAATCACCGGAGATCCTAGCGCCGAACGGACGGCACCTCCGCGTTCAACACACGTACGGTCAGGGAGAAGTCTCCTCCTTCTTAATCCAGCAAGGGGGAAGGAGAGGTTGATGAAGATCCAGCATCACGACGGCATGGTGGTGGATGTAGCAGCGATCTCGGCAGGGCTTCGCCAAGCGTCTGCGAGAGGGAGAGGTGTAGCAAGGGGAGAGGGAGGCGCCAAGAGCATGGGTGCGGCTGCCCTCCCTCCCCCCTCTTTATATAGGGCCCCTGGGGGGCCTAGGAGATGGGATCTCCTAGGGGGGCGGCGGCTAAGGGGGTGGCTTGCCCCTCAAGGCAAGTGGAGGCGCCCCCCACCCCTAGGGTTTCCAACCCTAGGCGCAGGGGGGACCAAGGGGGGCGCACCAGCCCACCAGGGGCTGGTTCCCCTCCCACTTCATCCCATGTGGCCCTCCGGGATAGGTGGCCCCACCCGGTGGACCCCCGGGACCCTTCCGGTGGTCCCGGTACAATACCGGTAACCCCCGAAACTTTCCCGATGGCCAAAACTTCACTTCATATATATAATTCTTTACCTCCGGACCATTTCGGAACTCCTTGTGACGTCCGGGATCTCATCCGGGACTCCGAACAACTTTCGGTTTACTGCATACTCATATCTCTACAACCCTAGCATCACCGAACCTTAAGTGTGTAGACCCTACGGGTTCGGGAGACATGCAGACATGACCGAGACACCTCTCCGGTCAATAACCAACAGCGGGATCTGGATACCCATGTTGGCTCCCACATGCTCCTCGATGATCTGATCGGATGAACCACGATGTCGAGGACTCAAGCAATCCCATATACAATTCCCTTTTTCAATCGGTACGTTACATGCCCGAGATTCAATCGCCGGTATCCCAATACCTCGTTTAATCTCGTTACCAGCAAGTCACTTTACTCGTACCATAATGCATGATCCCGTGACCAGACAATTGGTCACATTGAGCTCATTATGATGATGCATTACTGAGTGGGCCCAGAGATACCTCTCTGCCATACGGAGTGACAAATCCCAGTCTCGATTCGTGCCAACCCAACAGACACTTTCGGAGATACCCGTAGTGGACCTTTATAGTCATCTAGTTACGTTGTGATGTTTGGCACACCCAAAGCACTCCTACGGTATCCGGGAGTTGCACAATCTCATGGTCTAAGGAAATGATATTTGACACTTGGAAAAGCTCTAGCTAAACGAACTACACGATCTTTGAGCTATGCTTAGGATTGGGTCTTGTCCATCACATCATTCTCCTAATGATGTGATCCCGTTATCAATGACATCCAATGCCCATAGTCAGGAAACCATGACTATCTGTTGATCAACGAGCTAGTCAACTAGAGGCTCACTAGGGACACGTTGTGGTCTATGTATTCACACGTGTATTACGTTTTCCGGATAACACAATTATAGCATGAATAATAGACTATTACCATGAACAAATAAATATAATAATAATCATTTTATTATTGCCTCTAGGGCATATTTCCAACAGCCTTTTGGTCCCGGTTGGTGCCACCAACCGGGACCAAAGGCCCTCCTACCTGGGCTCAGTGCACCGGCCACGTGGAGGCCCGTCTGTCCCGGTTTATGCAAGAACCGGGACTAAAGGTTTAGGGCATTAGTACCGACACTTTAGTCCCGGTTCAAAAACCAGGACAAATGGCCCTCACGAACCGGGACTATAGGTCCTTTTTCTACTAGTGTACACAAATACAAATAAAGAATGACTTCGGAATAGTACCAAAAGTGGTGATTTATTTTCTTATACTAACGAATCTCATAAGATTTTCTGTTGAGTTTTGTGTTGTGAAGTTTTCAAGTTTGAGTAAGGATTTGATGGACTATGGAATAAGGAGTGGCAAGAGCCTAAGCTTCGGGATGCCCAAGGCACCCCAAGGTAATATTCAAGGACAACCAAGAGCCTAAGCTTGGGGATGCCCCGGAAGGTATCCCCTCTTTCATCTTCGTCTATCGGTAACTTTACTTGAAGCTATATTTTTGTTCACCACATGATATGTGTTTTGCTTGGAGCGTCTTGTATGATATGAGTCTTTACTTTTTAGTTTTCCATAATCATACTTTTTGTACACACCTTTTGATAGGGACACGCATGAATCGTGATTTATTAGAATACTCTATGTGCTTCACTTATATCTTTTGAGCTAGGCAATTTTATTCTAGTGCTTCACTTATATATTTTTAGAGCACGGTGGTGGCCTTATTTTGTAGAAATTGTTGTACTCTCATGCTTCACTTATATTATTTTGAGAGTTTCTCTATACAGCGTGGTAATTTGCTTTGGTTATAAATTTATTCCTAAGATGATAGGCATGCAAGAGGGATATAATAGAAATTTTCATATAAAGTGCATTGAATACTATGAGAAGTTTGATTCCTTATGATTGTTTTGAGATATGAGGATGGTGATATTAGAGTCATGCAAGTGGAGTAATTGTGTATTGTAGAAATACTTGTGTGGAGGTTTGTGATTCCCGTAGCATGCACGTATGGTGAACCGTTCTGTAACGAAGTTGGAGCATGATTTATTTATTGATTGTCTTCCTTATGAGTGGCGGTCGGGGACGAGCGATGGTCTTTTCCTACCAATCTATCCCCCTAGGAGCATGCGTGTAGTACTTTGTTTCGATGACTAATAGATATTTGCAATAAGTATGTGAGTTCTTTATGACTAATGTTGAGCCCATGGATTATACGCACTCTCACCCTTCCACCATTGCTAGCCTCTCTAGTACCGGACAACTTTCGCTGGTACCATAAACCCACCATATACCTTCCTCAAAACAGCCACCATACCTACCTATTATGGCATTTCCATAGCCATTCCGAGATATATTACCATGCAACTTTCCACCGTTCCGTTTATGATGACACGCTTCATCATTGTCATATTGCTTTGCATGATCATGCAGTTGACATAGTATTTGTGGCAAAGCCACCGTTCATAATTTTCATACATGTCACTCTTGACTCATTGCACATCCGGGTACACCACCGGAGGCATTCATATAGAGTCATATTTTTCTCTAAGTATCGAGTTGTGATTCTTGAGTTGTAAGTAAATAAACGTGTGATGATCATCATTATTAGAACATTGTCCCACGTGAGGAAATTAAAAAAAAGAGGAGGCCAAGGAAGCCATTGGAAAAAATGAGATAAAAAGAGAGAATGGGCTATGTTACTATCCCTTTTCCACACTTGTGTTTCAAAGTAGCACCATGGTCTTCATGATAGAGAATCTCCTATTTTGTCACTTTCATATACTAGTGGGAATTTTTCATTATAGAACTTTGGCTTGTATATTCCAAAAATGGGATTGCTCAAATTTCCCTAGGTCTTCATGAGAAAGCAAGTTGGATGCACAACCACTTAGTTTCTTTTTGAGCTTTCATAAACTTATAGCTCTAGTGCATCTGTTGCATGGCAATCCCTACTCACTCACATTGATATCTATTGATGGGCATCTCCATAGCCCGTTTATACACCTAGTTGATGTGAGACTATCTCCTTCTTTTTTGTCTTCTCCACAACCACCATATTCATTCCACCTATAGTGCTATGTCCATGGCTCACGCTCATGTATTGCGTGAAACTTGAAAATGTTTGAGAACATCAAAGTATGAAACAATTGATTGGCTTGCCATCGGGGTGTGCATGATTTGAATATTTTGTGTGATGAAGATGGAGCATAACCAGACTATATGATTTTGTAGCGATAGATTTCTTTGGCCATGTTATTTTGAGAAGACATGATTGCTTTATTAGAATGTTGAAGTGTTATCGTTTTTATGTCAATATTAATCTTTTGTTTTGAATCTTATGGATCTGAACATTCATGCCACAATGAAGAAAATTACATTGACAAATATGTTAGGTATTATTCCACATCAAAATTTATGTTTTTATCATTTACCTACTCAAGGACGAGCAGGAATTAAGCTTGGGAATGCTTGATACGTCTCCAATGTATCTATAATTTTTTTATTGTTCCATTCTATTATATTATCTGTTTTGGATGTTTTATATGCATTAATATGCTATTTTATTTTATTTTTGGGACTAACCTATTAACCTAGAGCCAGTGCCAGTTTCGCTTTAACTTGTTTTTGAGCCTCGCGGAAAAGGAATACCAAATGGAGTCCAAGCGGAATAAAACCTTCACGATGATTTTTCTTGGACCAGAAGACACCTATTGGACGTGGACT
This sequence comes from Triticum dicoccoides, assembly GCF_002162155.2. Taxonomy (NCBI): domain Eukaryota; kingdom Viridiplantae; phylum Streptophyta; class Magnoliopsida; order Poales; family Poaceae; genus Triticum; species Triticum dicoccoides. The sequence goes on from NC_041383.1 coordinate 805,584,402, forward strand.
CCAAGTCAGAAGACCTTGGAGTAGACGAAAAGCCACAGGGGCGCGCCCTAGGGGGTGGTGCGCCCCCTGCCTTGTGGCCTACTCCAACACCCCCTGACCTAATGCTTCGTCCTATATATTCTCAAATATTGCAAAACCACCAGAGGTATCCACGAAAACACTTGTCCACCTCCGCAACCTTCTGTTCCCGTGAGATTGCATCTAGGGGCCTTTTCCGGCATCCTGCCGGAGGGGGATTAGATCACGGAGGGCTTCTACATGAACTATATTTCCCTTTCGATGAAGCGTGGGTAGTTTACCACAGACCTACGGGTCCATAGCTAGTAGCTAGATGGCTTCTTCTCTCTCTTAGATTCTCAATACCATATCTTCCTTGATGTTCTTGGAGATCTATCCGACGTAATCTCCTTTTGCGGTGTGTTTGTCGAGATTCAATGAATTGTGGATTTATGATCAGCTTATCTATGAATATTATTTGAATCTTCTCTAAATTCTTATATGCATGATTTGATATCTTTGTAATTCTGTTCAAACTATTGGTTTAGTTTGGCCAACTAGATTGTTTTTTCTTGCAATGGGAGAAGTGCTTAGCTTTGGGTTCAATCTTGTGTGTCCTTTCCTAGTGACAGTAGGGGCAGCAAGGCACGTATTGTATTATTGCCATCGAGGATAAAAAGATGGGGTTTTCATCATATTTCTTGAGTTTATTCCTCTACATAATGTCATCTGAATGTGTTACTCTGTTCTTATTGAACTTAATACTCTAGATGCAGGCACGAGTCGGTTGATGTGTGGAGTAATAGTAGTAGATGTAGGCAGGAGTCGGTCTACTTGACACGAACGTGATGCCTATATTTCATCATCATTGCCTTGGATATCGTCATAACTTTGCACTTTTCTATCAATTGCTCGCCAGTAATTTGATCACCCACCGTATTACACTAGTAGAAAACAGGGCATACGTTCGGGCCAGATAAGCCCATTAGTCCTGGTTCAGTCACGAACCGGAACCCATGGGGGCATTAGTCCCGGTTCGTGTCTCAAACCGGGACTAAAGTCCCAGTTCAAATGAGCCCTTTGGTCCCAATTTGAGACACGAACCGAGACTAAAGGTTATGCTCAAATTCTAAAAGGAAAAAAAGTTATGCTCAAATTTCTTTTTTTTGAATTTTTGTTAAATCTGGTCAAACTATGGTCAAACTACTTATTCAAGAAGTATTAGTGTTACTAAATAATTATTCAATAATATTAGTGTTAATAAATAATTATTTCAGTTTTTTTCAATTTTGGTCAAATCTGGTCAAACTGTGGTCAAACATAGTCAAACTATGGTCAAACTTATTATTCAAGAAATATTAGTGTTACTAAATAATTATTGTTTTTTAGAATAATAGTTTCAAACTCAAATAGTGAAACATGTGACTTCATGCTCAAGCTAAACTCCGGAGGGTAATAGGATTGACATCTTACTATTGTCAGGAAAACAACAAATGCGGACTTGGAAACGAGGAGGAATAGAACCCGGAGGTTAAGCGTGCTCAGGCTTGAGTAGTGAGAGGATGGGTGACCGGCAGGGAAGTTAGATGATTTGGAATGATCAGGGGTGATCAGAGATTAGAGGATAAATTGAGCAGTGATGAGGGGGATGAGGGGTGATTAGAGATTAAATTGTAAAATAATTCAGAAATTTGAAAATCCTGGAAAAAAATTAATTTAAAAAAATCAAAAAAATCGTAAAAATACCTTTAGTCCCGGTTGGTGTTACCAACCGGGACTAAAGCTGGAGCTCCAGACAGCGACCACGTGGAGGGGCTTTAGTCCGGGTTCATAAAAGAACCGGGACTAAAGGGGTGCCTTTAGTGACGACCCTTTAGTCCCGGTTCAAGAACCGGGACTAAAGGCCCTCACGAACCGACGCGAATGGGGCTTTTTCTACTAGTGTTATTTGCCTTCATGAGAGAAGCCTCTAGTGAAACATGTGGCCCCCGGGTCTAATTTCCATCATATTAGTTTCCGATCTACTATTTTGCAGTCTTTTAATTTAAGATCTATAAACCAAAAAAACCCAAAAATATTTTATCTTTTGTTTACCTATCTCTATCAGATGTCACTTTTGCAAGTGACCGTGAAGGGATTGACAACCCCTTTATCGTGTTGGGTGCAAGTTGTTTGATTGTTTGTGCAGGTATTGGTGGCTTGTGTGTTGTCTCCTACTGGATTGATACCTTGGTTCTCTAACTGAGGAAATACTTATCTCTACTTTGTTGCATCACCCTTTCCTCTTCAAGGGAAAAACCAACGCAAGCTCAAGAAGTAGCAGACAACATACGTAGTTCCATTTCTCTGTCGGTATGTTACTTGCCCGATATTTGATCGTCGGTATCTCCATACCTAGTTCAATCTCGTTTTCGGCAAGTCTCTTTACTCGTTCCGTAATACATTATCCCGTAACTAACTCCTTAGTCACTTTTCTTGAAAGCTTCTTATGATGTTGTATTACCGAGAGGGCCCAGAGATACCTATCCATCATACAGAGTGACAAATCCCAGTCTCGATCCATGCCAACTCAATAGACACCTTCGGAGATACCTGTAGATCACCTTTATGATCACCTAGTTATGTTGTGACGTTTGATAGCACACAAGGCATTCCTCTGGAGTCCGGAGTTGCATTATCTTATGGTTGAAGAAACATGTATTTGGCATTAAGAAAGCAGTAGCAATAAACTGAACGATCATATGTTATGCTAACGGTTGGGTCTAGTCCATCACATCATTGTCCTAACACTACTAGGAAAAAGCCTAGTAGTAGCGCGGGTTAAAAGCTAGTAGTAGCGCGGGTGCCTGTGCTGCTACTACGGCGCTACAGCTAACTAGTAGTAGTAGTGCGGTGCATCCCGCGCTACTAGTACATGTGTTAGTAGTAACCCGTGTTCGACACGCACTACTACTAACTATCTGTAATGCGTGTCTGTGACCCGCGCTACTACTATTAATTTGAAAAACCAAAAAAAAATCTCGACCCCGTGTGTGCTGTCAATCATGCAAGGAGATCTCGACCATGACGCGCGCCTCATGGAAGCCATTGAGGACGGCCGCGGAGGCCAGCCCAGCGTGGGCCAGGAGCTGGAGGACTTGGATCTTGGCATCGTGCATGGAGAGCAGCACCTCGCAGTGGCCGTCGCCGTTGAGGTCGGCGGCGGGAGGCGGTCCACGTCATGCTCGATTGGGAACCCGTCGTTTGACAGGTGGTACCATGCCTCCTGGAATGAGAAGTCGCCCTCGTGCTGCCGAAGGTGGAGGGGGATGGTTCAGCTAGGGTTCCGGGTCGAATCGGAGAGGGGGGAAGGAGGAGGAGGGCTGACCTGGAGCGAGAAGAAGACGGTGAAGGCGGCGAGGAGGAGGATGCCGAGGTCGCACTTTCGCATCTTGGCGGCGGCGAGGAGCTTAGGTGACCGCCCACCAGAGGGATCTCAGAGAGGGAGGGGGAAGAAAGCAGAGTGTACCAGTGGCGGCAACCGCTGGAGTACGAGGGAGAGAGGAGGAAAGTGAGAGCGGGGGAAAGTGAGGGAGAGAGGAGGGATTCGGCCGAGGATATGGGGATTTCACCTACCTCGTACTTAGTATTGGCGAGGGGTATAAAACCGCGCTACTACTATCAACTTAGTAGTAGCACGGGTTTGTACTCCTCGCTACTACTATGGCATGTCCAGGGAGGGCACGGTAGAGACCGCTTAGTAGTAGCGCGGGTTAAAAACCCGCGCTACTAGTATCAACTTAGTAGTAGCGAGGGGTAAAAACCCGCGCTACTAGTAAGTAGCAGTAGCGAGGGTTATAAACCCTCGCTACTAGTAAGCGTCTGCCTATAAGCTTTTCCCTAGTAGTGTAATGATGTGGTCCCGTTATCAAATGACAACTCATGTCTATGGTTAGGAAACCTTAACCATCTTTGATCAACGAGTTAGTCTAGTAGAGGCTCACTAGGGACATGCTATCTGTTTATGTATCCACACATGTATTTAAGTTTCCGGTCAATACAATTCTAGCATGAATAATAAACCTTTATCGTGAATATGGAAATATGATAATAACAACTTTATTATTGCCTCTAGGGCATATTTCCATCATTTGAATTGATTAAGTTTGATCTCCACCAGAAAGAGCCAACCTTATGATCTCCTGGGAGTTGTCCATTACTATAGTGTGTCTCCCAAATTAAATTAACCCAGGGTATGTCATGCCTATTGAAGAACTTATGGAGGTTTTTCATGAGCAGAGTCTTGTTTTGTGTGTAGATATCCATGACTCCCAAGCCTCCTTGACGTTTGGGTCTACAAACTGTGTGCCATGCAAGTAAAGTTGGTCTGTGATCTTCCAAATCAGGGCTTCTCCATAGACAGTGTCTCAAGTACTTATGATCTGTTTCTTGATGGTAATAGGTATGTCTAGGCAACACATGAAGAAAATTGGTAATGATGCAAGCACTAATTTTGACTAGGAGGAACCTTCCTGCCTGAGTCATATAAGTAGAAATACCTGCTAATCTCTTAGCAATTCTGTTGACTAGGGGCAAACATTGTTCCACAGTTGGTTTATAGATTCCTGAAGGCAGACCCAGGTAAGTAAAAGGGGATTGTCCTCTTGCACATTGCAGTGTGTGATTGAAAATATGTATTCTGTCTTCTGCAATGTTTATGGGCACCATGATTGATTTCCCATAATTGACTTTCAGTCCAGTGGCTGAGGCTAATGTGATTAACAAGGCTTTGAGACATATCAACTTCTTTGCATTTGCTTGTATAAGAAACAGTGTATCATCTGCATACTATACTACTGGAAAATCAGGACGGGAGTTGACTTGCAGTGGTGGAGTAATTATACCCAGTCTCATGGCCTTATTAAGTATTGATTGTAGGAGATCAGCAGCCAACACAAAAATCAATGGGGAAAGGGGATCACCCTGCCTCACTCCTCGTCTACAGTAGATTTTTTTGCTAGGGACTCCATTCAACATCACAGCAGATGTGGCAGATGTGAAAATTAAGTGCATCCAGGAAATCCATTTCTTTGCAAATCCCTTTGCTCTGAGTATATCAATAATTGCCTGATGTTCAATAGTGTCAAAAGCTTTCTCAAAATCCAGTTTAATCATTAGCATCTCTTCTTTTGATTTATGACATTGATGGATATATTCATATGCCCAACCAAGGCAGTACTGGATCATTCTAGCTTTGAGGAACCCATGTTGATTGATATGTACCATCTAGAGAATAATTCTTTGTAATCTATTGGCCAGTAGTTTGGTAATTATCTTAAGTACTGCATTGAGCAGTGAGATTGGTCTGAAATCATTGGGTGAGACTGGCACTTCCTTTTTGGAATCAATGTAATGAATGATGTATTGATGCTTTCAAGATTTATATTACCAGCATGAAAAGCCATGATAAGCTCAGTGATATCCACTTTAATGATGTCCCAACAAGCTTTGATGAACTCATTATTAAATCCATCAAGAACTGGAGATTTATCTGTACGAAGGTTTTTTACCACTTCATCAATTTCCTCCTATGTAAATTGCTTCTCAAGATCTTGGAAGATCTTAGGCTCAACTCTATGTTCATATAGATCATTCAAATCAAAGTGCATTGTGTGACCATTAGATTGTCCCAATCTTTTTTAAGCCCTCCCAAAGAATAGTTGTTTTTCCTTCATGGTCAGTAATTTCCACTTGATCATCATTCAGAAGCATACAATTTTATTATGTCTATGATTAAAAGAGGATTTGGTATGAAAGAATTTGGTGTTCTCGTCACCAAACTAAACACCTTTTATTTTCCCTCTTTGCTTCCAATAAATCTTCTAATTATTAAGTACTATCAATAGGAATTCCTTCAGCATAGACCTACAATTCCCTTCAAATACTGAGAGATATCTATATTCCTCAATCAAGTCCCAGTGGAAAATACAAGCATTTAAATCCTCATACTGCTTTATAAGACAGGACAAACTCTTGGCCGACAATTTTAAAGATCTTCTCAAATTCTTAAACTTTGCATTGATTTTTTTTTGGCTGGATCAGTGTAACCCACAGGAATATTCCAGGCTGCTTGAACAATGTCTTTGAAAGAGCTGTGTTTCAGCCAATAATTTTCAAACTTGAATACCTTGGACTTGGGAATGTAGTCCAAACCAATATTCCACATTAAACAATGTTTATTTGCGGACCAATTTCAGAAGTGTCGCTTCTATTCATTTCCGTTCTCTAATCTACTAGTCAATTAAGTCTGAACCGAGAACCGAACCTAAATCTCGGTCGACTGAATCTTTGGTTAGGAATTTTCCCGGTGACCAATCGGTCATCCTATTTTGAAAACCAAATTTCTTCAAAAGCTGAAGAACCGAACCGAACGGTTCGGTTACACAGAATGCCAAGCTCTCCAAACACCTCCACTTTCTCCCAGTTGAACATGTGATATTTCTTACACCGAGTCTTCTTGCCAAAGCAATCTTCTCCCAAAACAATCAAATATTTTATTTACTCCCTTTGGCAAGCCATAAAAGTAAAGCATGCACAACGGTTTATATTTTCTAGACTACTTACTCTGGAGCAAAGCCCCGGTCCTTTATTCAAAACCAAATAGTATGTACAGGGGTCAAGTAGTCAGCTACTAAGGGAGGCTGGCAATCTAAGCCAGAAGATTCGGCCTACCACAAGCCTTCACTCTAAAAGAAAGAAGGGTTATATCTTGTACAAATTTACAACACCATGAGCCAAAAGTGGCATAGCTCTAAATGTCCTTCCATTTATAACAATCCAGATATTCCAATTCCAAGCAGAGTCGGCATAACCTCGAAGAAAGGAAGATCGAACCTCATGTTTGCCCCGGCAATGCATGGTCTGATCTCAGACCCATGTGGTTGAACTAGCGGGAGAGAACAGATGAAGTCTGTAACACATTACACATTGGTTAATTGCTCAAAGAAGCAGTGAGCAAAGAGAACATGCCTCCAATGGATACTAAATTTCCTTGCGAATATTCTAATCTCACAAATACACGCCATCATTATTGTAGATTTATGGATGGTTGAGCCTTTGAAGGCAGAATCCAACAACAAATAACATAAGTTTTTCCTCGACATTTGCTTTTGCCCCTCAATTTTATTTTATTTTATTGAAAAAGGAGTTTACCCCCGGCCTCTGCATCAAAATGATGTACATCATCTATACTAATTCAACATTAGAAAACAAGCACAAGGCCTCACTTTATATAGATAAATCGACGAGCTCCACAAGAACACGATTATTGAATACAAAGGTTCAGCAAGCAAAAGGGAAATAGTTCGGGCTGGGCAACAGCTCGCACAGGTAATCTCGACATAAAGAGAAAGAAAACAAGCTATGGAGCCGGGAGCTGCTGGCGAGCCACACCCTCGGCAGGCCAAGAAGGAGCCCATCCAATCCGCCGTGATCCCGACGCCAAGCCAAGCGAGCATCCGCCATTACAGAATCGATCGAGGCTACTAATTCAACATCCTCGACAGTGAACTGAAACTGCCACATCATCCCTTCATTTTATTGCACCCATCCGATTATTAATTTCTTCAAACTAACTGCATGCCATGCATCCAGCATTGGATTATTTGTTCGAACATAGCACCACTTCTCCATCATACGGAAACGGAGGCAGTCACGGTTGCGTTGTTATTGGTAGTCTTAAGCAAGGGTTTTGGGACGGAGTTGAACTTGGCGAACCACTTGGCCGACTTCTTGAGCTTGCGCTTGTTGCCGTCCTTCTTGTCGATGTAGACCAGGCTGAATCGTGAGCTGTAGCCCAGGCTCCATTCGAAGTTGTCGATCAGACCCCACGTGAAGTGGCCCCGCACGTCCGCGCCCTGGCTGAAAGCACAGATACATACATGAAAGCGCGCTTAGCAAGAATTCAACAATGTGTCTGTGTGTATGTATACACATTTGAGTAATCAGTGTGCCATTAGGGTATGTATGTATGTATGTGGGTAAGAGTACAAAATAAGTGAAAAAAAGAGGCAGGGTTTTAGCGTCTGTAGTTACTCTATTGCGTCCTTGACGGCTGAGATGTGACGCTGGAGGTAGTCTAGCCTCTTCCAGTCATCCAAAGGATCTCTCATGGTTGGGTCGCTGTCCACATCAGCGATTCCTGCACACACACAAGTTAAGAAGTAATCCATCACACTTTCTTCAAAAAAAACCTCCCATGAACCATTACATCATATCCATGGATTAGGTTCTTGTCTGATTTAAGGGAACTAGTACCAGTTGAGCACAAAGATTGCTTACACATTAGTGTGTGTCAATCTTCATGAGGATTAGTGTAATGACGTCAGATTTTCAACTAGTTACTTTTGATGTCACTTTTGATGTAATTAGGGGATCATGGAAATTTAACTAGTTACTTTTGATGTCAGATTTTCAACCTTTTTATTAACTAAAAACTAGTACCTAAGCAACCCCTTGACAAAAGGTTTACAGATTTGCTGTAGGTCAACTAAAGTTTGATATGAACCGATGATTGATCATTGGATTACTACAAAATCCAATGCTACACACACACACACACACACACACACACACACACACACACACACACACACACACACACACACACACACACACAAATGTCACTACTTACCGTTCTCAGTGATGAAGATGGGTGGGTTTCCGTATTTCTCCTTCATGATCAGAAGGAGGTCTGTTAGGCCTTTTTGGTACATGTAAATCCAATAAGTCCCTGTCTGCAAATGGGTGTCCAAACTTTTAATTAATAACGAGAAAAAACTTCAGATTTGTTTAAGCTTTACTTCAGAAACAAAGCATTATCATGTCTATGCCACTTAACCTTTTTGTTCAAAAGTTTAACTAGAGTCCTGGCTGACTAGTTCTACCGTAAGAATTTGGTGAAAATAATCTACATTATCACTATCATCATATATGTCGTATGCAAAATTAACCAGGTAGTAGGAAGATACATACTATAGGACCGATGTCATTCCCATCACTCCCTTTAGCTGCTCGAAGAGAAGAAAAAGGTGCAGGATTAGCATGAGGACATGAAATTTCTCAAAGGATCTGTAAAGTACTAAGGTTTGTCCTCAACCATATTTTCTTACTTTCTGAACTGGCGTAAGCGTCGTCGGTGTTCAGCTTTGGCGTAAAGTCTGATGAAATGTCAACATGCTTGGAGAACCTGGAGGTGTAATAGTTGAGCCCCATGATGTCACATGAGGACGCTAGCTTCTCCTGCTCCTCCTTAGTGAACATGGGTAGACGATGTCCAATCAGTGATCTCATGGAGAAGGGGTAGTCACCACGAACAACTGGCTCCAGGAACCATCCGAGGTTGTAGTCGATGGATCTTTCCCGGGCCTGGTCGTCGAGGAAGGAGTCTTGGAATGGCTCGTGACCCATTACATCAAAGGCCATCCCTATCTTGGAATCCCCATGCTGCAGTTGGTCCATCAATATAACTAAATTAAATACACAAATACATATGACTAGTTGTTGCTTGTTTATTAGATAATGTAGATGTCTCTCTTTGTGTATGTACCTTGTTGTAACAAGCTTTGAACAGCTCAACAGCCTCAGCATGAGCTAAGAGGATGTGGTGACCAGCAGTGTATGGCTCTCTGAGCGAGTCTCCTTTTGGGACGGCACAATCCATCCCTGGCGAGCACCTCCCAGGAGCATGAATCCCCTCACCATAGGAGAAACAACAATATGTATGTGGCTCGTTAAAGGTGAACCAGTTCTTCACCCTGTCGCCGAAGTTCTTAAAGCACACCTCGGCGAATTGTTTGTAATCATCTCTGGAAAAAAAAACCAAACCCGAACGATGTTCAACAAAATTGTTTCTTAGCTTAACAATAAGTACTCCCTCCGTTCGGAAATACTTGTCATTAAAATGAATAAAAGGGGATGTATCTAGATGTATATTAATTTTAGATACATCCCTTTTTATCCATTTTGATGACAAGTATTTCCGGACGGAGGGAGTAGTTATGTTAGTTTACTGATGCATCATTGAATGACAGTACAACATTGTTTGTGTTCTGAAAAGAAACGTTTTTCTACTCATGGTCCAATAATGGCCTTCCTCCAATCGAATTTAACAATATTATAGTTCGTAGTTTTTATACATATTGTAATTGCAATTACTGATCTTTCTTTAGACCATTTTCTTACAAATCAATTTTCTTTTGTTTGCTGCATACTTACACAATCTGCCTATTTAAGAAGCCGCCGTACTTGTCCTCCAGTGCTTGAGGAGTGTCCCAGTGCCAAATTGTAACATATGGCACTATGTCTGAGTTTCAAAAAACAAATAATTATTTGTGCAAGCCCTTGCGAGTCTGACTCATTAAGCACTAATCAAACAAAGAAGAAAATGGTTTTCACCGTTATCTATCAGCGAGTTGATCAGCTTATTGTAGTAGTCGATGCCTGCCTGGTTTACTTTTCCCGTCCCATCTGAAAGCCATAGTAAACATGTGCTGAAATTAGGACCCAAATATTATAACAAGTCTTATCGGCTGCGTCTAATTTGTAGAGGACATCTTTATTGTTCCTAACTTATTCACCATACAAAATATACATGGTTATTTTGTATTTACCTGGCAGTATTCTGGACCAAGCGATGGAGAACCTATACACTTTCATGCCCATGTCCTTCAGCGCTTTGACATCCTCCTGTCAGCCATAAATGATGACATGAATAATGATGACAACGTATTGTCATGCATATCTTTATTTTTATTAGAAGTGCATATTCCAAATGGTTTTTCCAAAAAAAAATGCAACGACATAACATCAATGCTGTCATAAGATTTGTTAGATTTTTGTTTGGAAAAACCATTGGTCCCGTCGGAGTACTTACTTCATATAGATGGTAGGAGTTTGCTGCAACGTCCCCATTGGTCTTGTCGGATATGCGCTCTGTTCGTATATATACACATAAAATTAAGGAGAAGGACGCACGAAAGAATAATATGATATATATGTTTATTACACTCAAAAGGTATATGTTACCAGGATATGTGTGGCAGAAGTGGTCCCAAGTGCTTGGCCCCTTGCCATCTTCATTCCAAGCACCTTCAATCTAAACGGATGACGACATATATAACATTTTGTGCAATCGAACAACCCACTAAACATGCATTTTGACATCATGTTTTCCCTTAGGTATTTGTTATCATTGAAACAGTTGACACCATTATTTTCTTTTAAATTAACAGATATACGGTTGTGCAAGAAAATAATTAGTACCTGGTACGCTGAAGTGGAGGCACCAAAGAGGAAGTCCTTGTTGAACCAGTCCCTTTTAGGGATTTGCCGGGACTTGAGCTTAGTGAACACAGGCCCAATGGGCTCTGCTGGCTTTGACGGTGTGCCTGCCCTGACGGTGAGGTTACAGTGTTAGAGTTATAATATAAGTCATGTACCCCTTTGTATTTATCCCGTTGTATAAGCGGTTTCCTGCATATGTTCCACACCTGTACATGTATATATATCGGCCTATGGCCTCATGGGAATACAAGTTGCATATTTCCTAACATGGTATTAGAGCTAGGTCAATTTTTTGCACGCTGCAACTCGTGCGATTGATCCATCTGATCGATTTCCACCTGATCGATCTCCAACCGAACCGGGCCGCTCGAAGCTCATCCTTCTCGATCGAAACAGGGCCCCGCCCCGCAGGTCTTCGGCCCCGATCTCCTCCCGCTTCCGTCCGGCCCGGATCTCCTGCTGCTCTCGTCCGGCTGCCCCTCCCGTCCAGCCCCGGTCCCGTTCGTCCCCGGGTGCTGTCGATCCGGCTGGATCGCACCTCCAGCCAGTACTGCCTCCAGCCCGATCGTCCTACTCCCGCTTGCCGTTGGTGTCCCAGCCGGCCCCAAGCAATGAAGGTCCTCCCTCCAGCCGGCCCCAAGCAACGCAGGTCCTCCCTCCAGCCGGCCCCGCCTGCCCAGGACTCCCGCAGCCCTGCTCCAGCCGGCCCCGCCTGCTCTCTCTCGTCAGATTCCACAAAAATGTCTGCTGCATCGGGCTATGTTGCTGTCCCTCGCTATCCGGTGATCTTTCATGGTACTAACTACACCGAGTTCACTGGCTTTATGCGCATTCACATGCGTGGCATCCGTCTCTGGGGTGTTCTTTCTGGCGAGGTCTGCTGTCCGCCGCGTCCGGTTCCTCCAGTTGCCCCTACTCCGCCGACTCCACTGGTTCTTTCTACGGATGCTAATCAGGCCGCCAAGGATGCGGCTAAGCTTGCTGATGAGGCTGCTGATCGTGCTTATGATGAGAGGGTTTTGGCTTATGAGGAGGCTCTTCAGACGTATCATGGTGCTTTGTCTGTTTACATCCAGTGGCTTGATGATGATGCTCGTGCTGCAGCTGTTCTCACTGCTAGTGTTCTGCCTCAGTTTGCTTCTGAGATTCTGGGTCTTCCTACTGTCTTTTAGATGTGACATGTCTTCGTCAGCGCTATGAGCCCTCTGGTGATGCCTTATACCTTTCTGTGGTTCGTCAGGAGCATGCTCTTCAGCAGGGTGACTCTACTGTTGATGATTTCTATCCACAGAGTTCTGCTATCTGGCACCAACTTGATTCTCTCCGCAGTGCTGGTTGTCGTACTTGCCCCTGTTGCCAGGCTGTCCAGGCAAATTTGAAGTTTCATCGCGTCTATGAGTTCCTGTCTCGGCTCCCTAAGGAGTTTGAGCCCCGGCGTGCTCAGTTGTTTGCTCGTGGCCGTATTTCTCTCATGGAGGCGCTTTCAGAGATACGTGCTGAGGAGACTCGCTTACGTGGTGCTGGTTTGCTGGAGGTTCCCTCTGTGCTCGCTACTCGGGCTTCTTCCACTCCACCTGCTGCACCAACCCCTTCTCGCTCGAGTGCTCCGCCGCTCTTGCCCACTCCTTCTGGAGGCTCAGGTGGCCCCTGTCCACATTGTGACTACTGCAACAATGATGGTCATATTGAGTCCCAGTGCTACACGAAGCGGAAACACCTGCGCAAGGCACGATCATCATCTTCAGGGGCTTCGGCATCTCCCTCGGCAGCTTCAGCCATTGCTTTGACAGAGCAGGATATTCTAAGACTTAAGCGTCTGCTCGCGGCTTCAGGTTCTTCCTCGATGGGTACTGCTGGTTCTGTGACTGATGCTTCCCGCACTGAGCAACCAACCTCTACACAGTCAGGTACATCCCCATGGGTTCTGGACTATGGAGCTTCTTTTCATATGTCTTCTCATTCTTCCACTATGACGCCCGGGTAGTCAAGCTACAGTAACCCTATGGTAATGATGCCATGTCACCACGATTACCGTTGATAATCTTGTGTTAGTTCAGAACCGATCCAAATTCAAATTTGAATTAAAGTCAAACAATAAAAGTTTTCAATTGTCAAATCTAAAATGTTCAAATTGCAGAAAATAAATCATATATGATTATGGTGGAGAAACCGCACCTATATATAATTTTTAAGTACTACAAGATGAATAAAACAGTAGCAAAAACAATTATTTAAATTCCTTTTGTAATTAATAAAATTTCAAACTAATTTATCTGAGGACTAGACCTTTTGTGACTATGGACTAAGCTGAAATACTAATTTAGATAATAAGTGTATATTTTACCAAAACTAAGAAAAAATAGGAAACAAAACTAAATCAAAAAAAGGT